>NC_143572.1:80700000-80875000 GCF_054136105.1 Typopeltis vanoorti
GCTTCTCTTTTCCGTGAACCTCTCTGATGTGAAACAAAAGCTTTCTGTTTTTATAAAGGCTCTCTCACATTTCACAGGTGAAAGGTTTCTCCTTTAAGTGCACACTACCTATGTGGTGTGTTAGTATCTGAGAGAAAGCAAATGTCTTGTGGCATATTTGGGATTGAAAAGGCTACTCAATTCGTGTGAACAGCGTAATGCCTTTTAAGAAATGCCATTGCGGAAAATGATTTGGCACTCGCTTCACAAGAAACACGCCTTTCTCCACTAGGAACTTTGCAGACTGATTTGTAGATGGCTGTATTTGCTTTCTCTGTGCCTGGCAATTTAATCGGGAAGTGTTTGTAGTGTTCACAATTTCTGAAATGCAGCTCAAAAGAGTTAAAATAGGAAAACTCCTTTTTACGTTCGGTTAAAGGAAAACGTTTCCCAGTATGAGAAGTTTTGTGTCGTTGAAGACAGGACTGTAAAGGATATGTCTTCTTGCATTTTTCACACTTGATGTTTCGAGGTCATGTTCTAATTTTCACACGGAAATTGCTTCTCGATTGAGCATGTTTTCAGATGCTCTCGAAGATTTGCTGAATCAAGGAAGTTCTTGACATGTAGAAGAAATGCTTTTCTTCGTCTTTCACATGCATTTTCTTTAGGCCGTCACGGTGATGAAAGTTTTTCTCATATTTTTCGCATGAGTCTTTACTACTGGAGTCTGTTATTGTTCGATTGCTATGAAATGTCTTCCGCTTTTAAGTGACCTAATCGTTTAAAGGCTTTCTGGTATACTTTTGGCGTACATATACATTTATTTTTTTTATTCGACTGATTAATGTGAGTTTTCTGATGTCGGTTTAGGCGACTCTGATATACAAACTGCTTCTTGCATGATCACTTGCGAAATACTTTTCACTATATTCATCTAAGTTAAGATATTTCAATAGGAAATGTGACTGAGCCATCTTCACTGCTGCAGGAGGAGAATTACTCATTGCTTTTAATTTGAGGTGTCGATTCCATTCTCATTTTGAGGATTTTCCCTTACTCACTAGAAGTGCAACCTTCTCGGAATTATTTCATTTTTATTTCGCAAATCCAGCATGAGATGTTTCCAACAACTTAACAATCTTCATAAATTGCTGGTTATCGGCTTGGTTTTAATGCATTTCTAGGCAAAATATCTCATGATAGTAACCCTGTCTGTAAAGAAAAACGAGGTAATTAATGTTAAATTAAAACTACATTTAGTAAATAAATTATTCTCAACATATTATCTAATATTTAATAACAATTAATGTACGAATTTTAATCTGGAAATTAACATTTCAAGTCTCTTTTAGAAAGCGTGCTTTAAAAATTACAATCACTTCTTGATCCATTGGTTGTAAAAGAGAAGTTACATTTGGAGTTTAAAAGACTGTTTTTACATTAGAGCAAATATAAACTGTTGGGAGATGGCTAGGTGCATTATCAATTATCAGAAGCACTATAAATACAATTTGTTTTTTTCTAACAATAAAGTTTCACTTCATTAATAAAGTGATGCATAAGCTAATCTTTGAATAGGCAACCCATGAACCAATCCTAATTTTGAATTCCGTATTGCTGGGAGAGTAGCCTTATTACTTTTAAGCTACTTGAATTTTCTGATCAATGCACAAATAAGGTGTTTAGTTTGCAAGAGCCAACAGCATTTCCTCCTAATAGTAAAATGATGCGATCTTTATCTCTAATATTTATCTCTAATATTTAATAACAATTAATGTACGAATTTTAATCTGGAAATTAACATTTCAAGTCTCTTTTAGAAAGCGTGCTTTAAAAATTACAATCACTTCTTGATCCATTGGTTGTAAAAGAGAAGTTACATTTGGAGTTTAAAAGACTGTTTTTACATTAGAGCAAATATAAACTGTTGGGAGATGGCTAGGTGCATTATCAATTATCAGAAGCACTATAAATACAATTTGTTTTTTTCTAACAATAAAGTTTCACTTCATTAATAAAGTGATGCATAAGCTAATCTTTGAATAGGCAACCGATGAACCAAGCCTAATTTTGAATTCCGTATTGCTGGGAGAGTAGCCTTATTACTTTTAAGCTACTTGAATTTTCTGATCAATGCACAAATAAGGTGTTTAGTTTGCAAGAGCCAACAGCATTTCCTCCTAATAGTAAAATGATGCGATCTTTTGATGCTTTAAAGCCTGGCAATGAGGATTCTTCGTTTGCGATATAAGTTCTTGCATGCATCCGTTTCTAAAAAAACGCCCGTTTTGTCGACGTTAGAAATCTGCGATGGAGAGTAATTTCCTTCTTTAATTATTTCTAATAATTTTTCTGGATAACATTTTGCAGCCTCGTTATCAAGTGCTTGCAGCTTCACCTTGTATTTTAATTTTTTCCCAACCAGTCCGCTTTTTACGGCGGTCAAACCACCCACTACTTGCAGCAAAAGTATCTTTGCAGTCATCAACTTTTTGGTCTTTCAGCATTCTAAAAACGGGTAATGCTTTGATGGCGGGTGATGATTTCGTATTTCTTCCCTAAGGTAATTGCTTTTCTTTGTTTCTTTTTCTCATTTTGTGGTTTTGCACTGTTGCTTCTTTTTGACATTGTTGGAAGATCAAAAGGATTATAGTTAAAAAGAAAAAAACCTAAAAATCAGGTGTAATTGAAGAAAACTACGAATAAGACAGTTGTTTTGCCAAGGCTCTTTCTAACCGATCATTATGCTGTTACGTTCTTAAAATCATACTTCCTTCACTGCGCACAATTTAAAAAAAAAAATTAGTAAAGTGAAAACTACCTGTACTAGTTTTCGCCCGTTTCTGACAGTGGTGATTTGATAAATCCTAAGACTTTACTCACAGCTTCGAATTCAAGCGATTTTTATAATCTTTTTGATATGTAGAACAATGCAGAAACATTTCAACAGATACGGGCGTTTCAAACTTTTCTAAACAATAATGACTACTTTATCCCTACTAGTCAGCACCTTTGTAAGCATCCAAATAACCTTCTCTGCTATTTTGCTAATTTTACTAACAGGCGTCTCTGAAATTCTTTGTCCTCTCAGCCTCCAACCACATATCTGTAGTCCGATCATTATCCAGAAGTGAAATTTCATTAATATAATATACAGGCTGAACCCTTTTCAAACGGAAGGTACAAACTCCACATTTTGGCACATTGATAGAACATTAAAATGTTCACACGATTTTGGCTTATTCAAGTCATCTTGTAATATCTGTGTCTGTTTCATTTACTCTTGTCATCCTCAAATTAGCATTATCAGCAAACAAATTAATATCACTCATTAAATTACATTCGATATTGTTAATCGAGAAATTAAACAGGAATGGACTGTTCTATGGAATGTGGAAGAAAAGAGCCTTGCAACACACCACCATACATTACTCTATGATTTCTGACAGCCATCTTCCTGTCAGAAATTCCATTTTACCAAACACCTAATTTCATCCCTTGTTCACAGACATAATACCCATTATAATATACTATATTCTGATATAACCATTTTTGAATTCGGTCTTGAACTCTTTAATCACCTCTTCACTAGAAGGTCTGCAATTTTCTGCCTCTGGTGTTGATTTGCCTCTAACCTCCCAACAGGCCGAGGTGGATGAAATAGCCAGTTCACCCTAGCTTTTATTGTGGATCAAAACTTCATCGGCTTTCTACCTTTTATCATGCCATTACCTCCCTTCGCCCTTAATCCCTTCACGGCTATTTTAGATGCTATTAGTAGATTAACTGTTGGTGAGGTTCAGTGATGCGCACAGGGAGGGGGCCAAAGGGCCCTACCCCACCAAAAAAGAAAAAGGAAATATCACTAGAAGAATTTCCAAAAATCTTTTCCTAATTAAAATTCATTTTTTTATTTTATGTTGTCATGTCTTTTATTTCTACACTACTTATGAATTAGCTGCCAAATAAGGTGGGAATACCCTAAAGCTCTCTGGAATCCGGGCCGCTGCGAAAGCAAGGCGAACGAAGTAGTACTCTTGCGGACCGAGCCGGGCCAGAGGATATCACAGGTATCGTGTATTGGCAATCACTGCAGATGCTCAATCATAGGTCGTATGCATTCTCAAATTGTCTAGTCACCCCCCCCCCCGAAAGATTAAATCATGAGTGCTCGGCCCCCTCCAAGATTAAATCCTGAGTGCGCTACTGGTGAGGTTATTCGGAAATTCCTTTATTGACCTCCGATATTTGACTGTTTTTTTTTTTTTTTTTTTTTTTTTGCCACACAATTGATTTATTGTGTCTTCCCAAAAATTTAAACGAATTTCACATGTGCAAAAATAATCAATCCTGAAATGACCACCGATCAACCTTTGCAACGAATCTATTTAGCATTAGTAAATTTACTGTATTTTATTCTTGAAATCAGTGCAACGGAAACGTTGCACTGATTGTTCTTTCACTTTACAATACAGAAACCATTTTTTTCGCGAATTTTGAAATGTTTGTATTGAATATATTATCAATTATTTATATATTTAAATAATATTTACTGAAATAAATATGAGCTTTTGCTTTCTTTCCTATAAAAATATCATTATATATATCATCACATTTCAGTTTTAGAAACGAATTTTTTATGTTTTGTTTTTAGGAATTTTTAGGAACAACAAACGATGTTAAATTGCATTACTCGGTTTCTGAATGTGAGCCTTTTCTGTATCAAAAAATTATATCCAATAATAACTTAGCAGGGACTCCTCGCATTAATTTTTTTCTTTTTTTTATAGCATGCACATTAAGATAATATCCAGTGCACAATCAACGCAGATATGCTGAAAATATATGAAAGATATCCTAGGTGGAATGATTCAAATGTATGCTCATTTAGAAAATTTTCTAATGCTCCCCCTCCTTATTCTCTGCTGGAACTAAATTTCATAACTACTCTAAATTTCTACAGGTTTTGAAAGCTTTTCCAGAAAGTATTCAAAACCTATTGCTTAATTTTACTTTTTTTTCTTTTTTTTTTTTACAAAAGAAATACGGTAATAATATTGTTGTATGCTTCTAATTTTGTACTATTTCTTTGCAATCTAAAATCAGCTGTTCTGCTGTCTGCTGAAATTTTAGAAATTCTATGCTATATTTTCACCATTTAAAACTGCTCGTGTGCATGCCACAAAAGAAAGATCAGTAGTATTAATTTTGTTTATCTTTCTTTAAAAAAAATCTAAAAATTACTACTTCTACTGCTGGTTGTTATTTCTGAAATAATCTACGTCTTAGAAATTCTTGCTAATAATCCTTTTAGCTGGAAGAAAAGCTGAAGGCTTATATTACTTTCACTTTTATTGAGAAAAGAAAGACAGAGAGAACACTTCGCCAGAAGTCACACTAAAGTGCCTCAAGCTGTAGTGCAAAAGACATCAAGAATGTCTCGTATTGTTTTCAACTGTTGATAAGCAGACATTAACACAGAAATACAGACATTTCTTTCTTTTAAAGGCTGGTATATTATTTATGCGAAGATAATTTCTTAATTTATAGTGATCAGTTTCACTTTTATTGTCGAAAAATTATAAATTATTTGATGCAATTTTCTTGTAAGAGAGGATTTCTATTATTTTAAAAGAAAAGCAGCATATGCGTTACATAATTTTTTTTTGTGTGGGGGAGGAGAAGGAGATTATAGATCTTTCGCTCTGCAGGTATTTCAGAGAATTTATCATAAAATCGTTCGCAAGACAACTGTTACAAACATAAATCACTTGGGTAACATGCCCATTCATTTTAGTGTAAAATATTAGCAAACGTTTAGCTACTTCAACAATGCCACCTATCGAAACAAGAAGAAAGTGTCGTTATATCTGCTGATGTTAGAACTCTTACATAAATATTTTTTTCTGACATGATTTTTCTATTAGTTGTAATGTAATCAATTTAGATTTTTGCGCTCTTGTATTCTCCCATCTTATGTGCAGTGATTTCTTCTTTGTACTACAAGAAAAAAAATCAGATAACGGAAGAAATATGTAGTTATATTGCATTTATAACAGTGATTTTAAATATTAATTTCACCTATTGCTCAATATGACATAATTTCCTGATTTATAATTTCCTAATTTGTAATAACGAATAGCTAGTTTCCGTATCTAAAAATTGAAGTTATGTGGAACAATTACTAGAGAAAAATGAAAAATTAAATACAACCGCACCAATGATTCATAACAGTGTTTGATAGTGATGCAGCATGGGGGGGGGGGGAGTAAATCAAACGCGAAATAAAGTTCAGTTCTACTGTTAAAACATGGAAATGAAATTTCACATTTGATGCATGTGCATATACATATTTTGGATGATAGAATATAAGCAAAGTCTCGCTTACTTTAAAACTGGAGCATAATCTTTGAACTAGCAGAAAATATATATCAATTTAAATCATAACCGTTACTTTTATTTTGTAATGACCAATTATATAGGGAAATCAAGAAGTGCAAGATTACAATATAAAGAAAAAAATATTTAGTGATGTGATTAAAGAATTTCATGTTATTCTCGATAAAGCAAATTCACTAAAGCGAAATCCTTCAGGAAATCTGTGAAGTATTCTTCGAAATATGATTTTGAAGAAAAATAAAAATAACAATCTGGAAAATCGGCAGTCATTTTTTTTTTTTAAATAATATTTCATTTAACTATCTTGAATTAAAATCTTCGAGAACAAATAAAATGCTTTGTCGACTACGCGATTAGACAAATTAGCACAAATATTAAAAATGACATTGGTTCTCCAAGGTAAGGCAACATTTAAGTGAAGAAACAATGCAAGGATGTTTATTTTGTGAAGGCATTATTAAAATTGTATTGTACAATAAAAAGTGAAAACAAACTAAAAAAGTTTTTAGTTTATCTAATACAACTAAGATCCAATTACCCAGCATAGAATAAGGAACTGCGTTTCTTGTTATAGGCAACCGGGACTCAGCTATGAACGTTCAAATTTGATTAAATGTTCTCTTCAATGTGAGATATTTTCACACCTTCTAAACGACAAACTTCCCACTTTTCACTTCTTATCCATGTTCTTTCAACACATATGGCCCGAAGCTCATTCAGATTGAACTGGACATCAATAGACGTCCTGGCCGGTTGGGAGGTTGAACCCTGTTCAATCAAAGGTACACAACTTATTTCCACACTGATAGAACATTGTAATGTTCACACGATTTCGGCTTATTCATGTCATCTTGAAAGATCTTTATCTGTTTTATTTACTCTTGTCATCCTCAAGTTAGTATTATCTGCAAACAACTAAATATCACTCATTAAATTATCTTCAGTATCGTGAATGCAGAAATTAAACAGGAATGGACTGTTCTCTGGAATGTGGAAGAATAGAACCTTGCAACACACCACTGGTCAGCAACTTAATCTTTGACCACACACCGCCATGAATGACTCTTTGATTTCTCTCTGCAACCATATTCCTCTCCATTTTACTAAACACCCTAACCATCCATCCCCTGCTCACAAACATAATGCCTACTATAACATACCATATTCTGATTTCAACATTTTGAATTCGGTCTTTAACTAACTTTTTAAACTTTAATCACCATTTTACTAAAAGGTCTGTAATTTTCAGCCTCTGGTGTTGATTTGCCTCTAAGTAATGGCAATATCCTGCCTACCTTCCACTCGCTTAAAACTCTACCAGATTTAACACGTAAATTGCACATCACAGTCAAAATAAACATGAGTTGATATTCCATCAAGTGCAAAATCCCAATTGGTAGAATTCCACTTGAGATTTTGCAGTACTGCAAGCGCCTCCATTTCATATATTACCAGCTCGTAGTTTCTCAAAGAACACATCACTGTCGGTCACATTAGGAACTGACTTAGCTGCAATCTGACGTAAAACATCGCAAAATATTCACTCATAAATGCAATTATTTCTTTGCTTTCAGTTACCCTTATACTTGCAGAATTACTTAGTTATCTTTCCATAATCACTTTTCCTCTTACCACCTACTAGAAAGAGAAAGATATTTGGGATTCTCTTTGCCCTGCGCAGCTAATTTTACCTCATAATTTCTTTTGTATCCTTAACCAGGTTGGTAATCATTCTTTCCCGCACTTATTAGTCAAAGAATTAAAAATCCAAGGCCTAGAGAATGTCTCTCTAACTTGTTTTCTATCTATTATTTATTTAGCGTTCTGTTTTATTCAATTTCAATAGTTGTTAATTACGAAAATTTAATATAATATATAGTCAGGTATTAATATAAAAATAATCAATAATGACAAACTTAAAAGAATAATAACTTCTCGAATCAACATCTGTACACAGGACATCTGTACGTGAGATAAAATTATTGAACTGACGCTAAACTAGAAAATTAATTTTGCAATTTTCTTTTACATTGGTGTAGTTTATGTTGTTCCAGTCTAGTATTGACGAACACGTTTTTGTGTTAAACTTATCTGTGTATGATATAGGATAGATAAGGTTTTGAGACTTTCCCATGGCATTTTTCATCCCCTCCCCCCATACTTCTCAAAAACACATTATATGATTCGTTATTTCCTCCTAATACATTAAGAGGTAAGAAATTCATCTCTGGTATCAACCAAAAATGCCCAGAGAAATAATAATCGCTGAAAACGTCATTCAGACCCAAACGTATGACAAAAATTTTCTAAGGTCAGATCGAAACATTAATAGAAGAGTGTCATAATAAAAAAAGAAATTATCTAACAAATTTATTGGTGCAGACGGTGTCATCCTAGCTTTTCAGTTACCCACCTGCACTTTCTGCATGCCCTCTGCCACCAATCATTGCACTCTTAGATTGGTATAACCATCTACACCAAGGATGTCAAACTCAAAGGCTAAAACGGGGCCAAATAAACGAGGTCTAAGTTTGTGTGCCGCAAAAAAAAAAAAAAAAAAAAAAAAAAAAAAAAAAAAAAAAACATTCAATTTTCATAAAAACGCAGGTTTATATTTTGAAAAGTATAGTATAAAAAAAAGGAAAAGAACAACGATAAAATTAATGTTTTCTCCCTGACACTTGGCATCTCTTCTCTGCTACTTTCTTTCCTAGTTCGGGAGAAATCTTGTCAGTGATTACTTTCAAAACTGATCCAAGGTGAATGTCAGTAATTCTGGATCTGACAGGAGACTTATATCCCTTCATAACTGTAAAAACTGCTCACACCGATAAGCACTTCCAAACATGGATATAATTTCACATGCGAATTTTCGAGTATTTTTAAACCTGGCAGGTAAATATTTGTACAATCCAGACACGCCAACTTCACTGAATTTTGCCTTCAAATCTGAATCGCACTGGATCTCAATTACCTCCATTTGCATTTCATTAGGTACTGATTCAATATTTATTGAAAATTTCGAGGAAAAACAAAGAAAACTTGTCTTCAAAAATTTCAAATCTGCAAACCTTGTTTCAAATTCAGTTCTAAGGCTTACAATTTTTTCTGCGTATTTTTGATACGATGCAGTTTCACTTAAACTTGATTTGTTCATGTTGCATGTCGAAAATTGCGTTAAATCTTCATTTTTCAACTGCTTTTCCCAAAGAAGTAGTTTACATTTGAATGCCTTAACTTGGTTCACACATGTTTGTAATGATCTGATCTTTTCCTTGCAGTTTTAAATTTAAATCATATAAGTGTTTTGTTATATCAATCAAGGAGGATAAATCTTGCAACCAAACTGTGTCAAAAAACAGGTTTGTGTCTTGATTTTTACATATTTCTTCTTTCAAGTCCCAGACTAACATATTTCTTCTTTCAAGTCCTAGAATTGTTTAAGAATCTTGGATCAGGATAGCCAATGTACCTTGGTATAGTAGGTCAAACCGGAATATTCGCTGTCTAATTCACTTAAGAAAGCAGAGAACTGTCGCTGATTTAAGCCTCGAGATTTTATGAAATAATGATTTTTTTTGATAGATTGTTAACACATTTTCCATGTTGATTACTTTCGCGCATATTACTTCTTGATGAATAATGCAATGCGTATGATGAATCTTGGATCCGTCATAAATTACACTTCGTTTTTTTTTTGCAGTAATGCCACGAAACCATTGTTTTTTCCGGTCATAGAAGGAGCTCCATCTGTAGCTATAGAAGTTAATTTTGACAGAGGTAGACTGTATTTTTGCAGAAGCTCAAAAACACAATTAAATATATCTTGTCCTGTACTAGTGTTATGCATAGTTCCAATAATTCCTCAAAAATGTTGAAATCCGTATCGCAAGCACGAAGAAACACGGCTAATTGAGCTACGCCCCCAGTGATCGTACTTTAGTCACAGGCAATGGAAAAAGCTTCGAAACTAGATGATTCTGCTTTGATCTGAACACTTAAATTGTCGGCCAAATCAGTAATTCTTTCCGCAACTGTATTTCGAGAAAAAGGGATTGTTTGAAAAGCCTTCATATTTTCAGGAGAAATAATTTTTGCAGCATTAATTAGACATTCCTTAATGAAATTACCTTCAGTAAAAGGTTTCGAGTGTTTAGCTATCAACTCCGACAAGACGTTCCTTCCACCCACGAATGGTTAACAGTGTGCCATGCATATTTCTATACATCGTAGTAGCGCAAGATGAAATAAGAAGTATTCTTCAAACCTTATTTAATGCAATACATTTTGCTTGATAGCATTGTTTTTTTCAGAATATTTTAAAACAACTGTTTAACACAAGTGCGGAATAGGGCAGGTTGTCCTCTCACAAAAAAAAAAAAAAAAAAAAAAAAAAAAAAAAAAAAAAAAAAAAGCTAACATGAACTATTTTTTTTCAAAAAGAAAAAAATTAAGTTTTCGATAATAAAATTGAAATTGTGGTTATTACAAATTAAAAAATTATTTTGAAATAAATTTTGTATCAGACAGTATTGGAAATCTCGGAATTTCTATTTAGAATATAACCGAAAACAAAGCAAGGCTGGTGATGAACCAGGTGATTATAAAATAACGTCGTGTTCAGAGCCCTCTAGCGAGTAATGTAACACACCAATATTCGGTAGACGTACACAGTGGAACATGGGGATTCGATTTAACGAAAAAAAAAAATAGTACCAAAAATCGCCAACAGAGGAAATTTTGGCGCTGTTTACCGAGTAAAATGCATTAATTTGCATTATCGCGTTTCTTGTGAGCGATCATGCGATGAAAGGAAAGCCTGTGAGATTTCTTATTCGTAGACGAACTGCTTTTCGATGCCTCTTACCTTACGTGAGCGTGCTTTGTTAGTCAAATTCTATTATCAGTGGAACAATAATGCCAGTGCTTGTCTTCATGATTTTAGGCGTATGAAAAATTTACGAAAAGGACCGATTAGCGTAACAAACTTACGAAAATTGATTCCGCGATTTGAAACTACTGGAACTCTAGCAGTGCAGGTAGGCAGGGGATGCAAACCAATCAATCACAAACAAGTTGAATAAGTTGCAACTGCTACTGTGGAAATGACGAATGCACAGTGTATCAGCAGTGCACGAGCAATATCCCAGCACACGGATATTGCATTCACAACGCTGTGGAAAATCCTACATCAGATGTTGAAGTTTTATTCCCATAAAATCAGTCATGTTCAAGAATTGCGCCCTCGTGATGCGACCACACGAATCGACTTATCTTTGAGATTCTTAGCGCGCATGGAAGTGGATGATGCATGGCCATGGCAGATTTTATGGAGTGACGAAGCACAATTTTATTTGAACGGCGATATTAACACACACAACTGTCACATTTGGGCTGCAACTAATCTGCACACGTGTCTGCAGATGCCTATCCATTCGCCCAAAGTCACAGTGTGGTGCGGATTTACGGCATCTTTTATCATCGGTCCATAGTTTTTCGAGGAAAATCGCCAAAATGGACCAGTGACCTGTTCCGTCAATGCTAACAGGTATGCCAATATGCTACAGAACTTTGTGGTTCCACAACTACAGCAAAGAGGATGTCTCGATTCGACCATCTTCATGCAGGATGGTGCACAACCCCACATCAGACTTCAGGTACAACATGTTTTGCGACAACATTTCTCTCACGGAAGAATCATTAGTCGTGCATTTTCCACGCCGTGGCCACGAAGATCGCCTGATCTCAATCCTTGTGAC
Source organism: Typopeltis vanoorti (assembly GCF_054136105.1). Classification (NCBI taxonomy): domain Eukaryota; kingdom Metazoa; phylum Arthropoda; class Arachnida; order Uropygi; family Thelyphonidae; genus Typopeltis; species Typopeltis vanoorti. The sequence continues at coordinate 80,712,141 of NC_143572.1, forward strand.
TTTTGGCTGTGGGGATTTCTTAAAAGCATTGTGCATCAAGGACATGTACCCGATATTCCAACTTTGAAAGATCAACTAACGTTACACGTGAGACAAATCAATTCCGATATGTTGCGAAGCCACCGGGGAAAATGTCGTGCACCGTATGCAGTTCCTTGAACATCAGAATGTTGGTCATATTGAACCTCATTTGTAATTAACAATAAACGTCATGAAATAGATGTGTGCTGCTCTCATTTGCCATTTATTCATTCATTAGTTACACCTACTAAAATTAATTTGGCAGCGCTAAATTTTCCCCTGTTGGCGATTTTTGGTACTAATTTTTTTTTCGTTAAATCGAATCCCCATGTTCCACTGTGTACGTCTACCGAATATTGGTGTATTTCGTCCAATACATTACTCGCTAGAGGGCTCTGAACACTGGACGTTATTTTATAACCACCCGGTATTAAGCACTACTGCTTGAAGCTCTTTAGTGTCACTTCTAACGTGGTCTTTCTTTCGCAGCAGCGTTTAGCATTTACCTGCAGCTAAGATTATTGTTAAGACAAAAGTTATTTCCAAGCAGTAAAATCGTCATATTCGGAATTTTTTAAGGAAAAAAAAAAAAAAAAAACTCCATTCAACTCTTTTTTTTTCTTGCATAGATGTAAACGGTTAAATAGTGAAAATATGTAAAATAATTTCTAAAACTTAGAATAATGTCGACAAACACCAGAACAAATTATTGTAGAGTACAAAATAAAAAGTAAGGAATTACAAGTATCTGCTTCGGCAGACACAACAACAACACTACTGGCTTACTTCTTTTATCAAATGGTAAAATGAAGTTAGAGATATTGCATTCTTGTTGCCTAGATTATTATTATTAGACACCTCAAGGGAGGGTACTTGCTCTATAGCTCTGTCTCTACTATTCCATCCCATCCACAAACTAGCGCAACTACACAAATGCCACCTACCACCACCGCTAGTATTTCCAAAGACAATCACAAACACCCATGACCATGGCAGGATTCGAGTCCGCGACCTTTTGGCTGGAGAGAGGATACGCTAACTACTTGGCCAGCCAGGCTGGCCGACGGTTATGAAATGATGAAACTATAGAAAATATTTTCTAAAACTTAGAACAATGTCAACAAATAGCTGAACAAATGATTCTAGAGTGCAAAATAAAAAGTCGGCAATTAGAAATATCTGCTTCGGCGGGTACAACAATATTACTGGCTTACTTCTTTTATCAACGGTAAAATGAAGTAATTGATACTGATTACTGTGTGAAAACTTTCAAACCAGTAGAAAACTAAACAGAGTAGTAATTTATAATTCAGTTCCAGGAGTAGCATTCTGAATAAGAAATTTATTGAACCAAAAATTTGGTAAGACATAAAAGATAAATGTAAATAATTAAAGAAATGCATACATTTTTCTTTGATTTGTAAAGTCGTAGGTTAAATTTTGAACATACCTCCGCGAGAAAGAACTGGGCATTCATGGTGTGTTTAGTAGTCAACAATTCGATGATTTACAAACTCATGTTTGTAAATAATCGATGTAAAAAAAAAAAAAACGATGATTTAGAAACTCCCTTACACTATTGAACGAAATTCAATAGTGTAAGGGCGCCCCATGTAAACCGACGCCTCGTTGTCTAGTGTTTCCGCCAGCTCAATACTACACAAACATGACAACCTGAAATATCCCGGCGCTTAACGAATTTGGTGCAACTGCAATAAATCTTATTTTGACCTGAGGAAAAACCCATCGAATTACGTCATGAAGAACATAAGAGACATGACATACGGCAGTATAAGAGCTAGTGCTATGTAGAACCATGTCTGTGGAATGCGTCCTGCATGTAAAAAAACAAGGTCTGTAGTGTAAGGAGTCCTTCGAAATAAACACCCGGCTTGTCTAGTGCTTCCGCCAGCTCTATACTATACATAGCGAAAACCAAGTTGCATTTTTCGCTAAATGTTATTAAAATTCACAGTATTTATTACAATATATTTGGTGTATATCCACATTTAATAAATGTTAAATGTGTTTTTATTTTATTTTTTCTACTCACTTTAGCGCTCTTTGAAGAAAAGCCGTCCCTGTAGTTATGCGCGACATCTATACAGTGGACTGCCACCCAAAGAAATGCGGTTTCAAAAAATTCACCCACAAAAATAACTCAAACCTTTATAAAATAAAAAAAATACCCAATCATAAAAAAAGAACAAAAAAATCCAACTAAATAACCCATAAACACTAATTATTACAAAAAAAAAACATACGCTTCACCGAACACCCATGGCCTAAATAGCAATATAAATAATGTATGCCACAATCTACGGTCGTCTTAACCAGAATTACTGTTCCTGTCAAAATTCCAACTGTGGCGACTACCTATTACACAGCTTTTTTTCATCACAAGGGCAGTATCTCTGCATTTAACAGAACAGACATATCATGTCAGAATGGAAATCCTTGATTAGCTATTGTTTGATCTGCCGTGGCTCTATATTTCTCTACCAACTCAACCTGCCCTCTTGGTATGCTCCATCTATAGCTCCAAAGTCTGTCAACCGCGCTGTTTAGAGCTGAAATTTCTGCCGTCGAAAACTGCAATAGTCAGGCCATTCTTTTAGAAGACTTAAATTCAACAACTTGAATTGGCTTCCCTTTCTCTGGTGTCACAGACCAAGCAGGCAGGGATCCTGATATGTTTGCCATCAGCAATGACCTTCTCAGATCATCAATCTACCTACCAGAATACCCGCAACCCCTCCAATTTGCCAACACACTTAACCCCTTCGTAACAAACTCCTCTTCCAGGTATACTGTGCTTGAGAGTTCTCTTTGTAACACAGCATTACAAGGTTGCTATCTTGATAGAAACTCCATGAATTCTATTCCTTCTTCTCTTCCCTGGACCATCTACAGCTTCAGTACTTCTGAACAAAACACCAGCTCAGACCGAATGACAGAAATCATCCTCACAGGAACGAAGGCCTCCATCTCGTATTCCACTCCAAATTCTCAGCCACCATGAAAAGTCTGGTGCTCAAAAAAGTGAATCAACGCTGTAAAAGAAAAACCTGTGCTTACCACGAATGGCTCAAACGAAATCTTCTGTTGCCCACACTGCCTGTATTACAACTCGCAACAGTCGTAAAGGAATCGTCACCAAACGGAAGTGACTTTGAAAAGGCCAAATGCTGCAAAATCGCCTCCTGCCCAAATGGCAATCAGTCTTTCTGGTCAGTTGCCAAGAGCAACTTCTGCTACCCAGGGTTCCCATCACTCTCATATTCTGATGGTACAGTAGTTACTTCACCTAAAGACAAGACCGACTTAGTGGCGTCACTCTTCTCTTCCAATTCCTGCATTGATGACCTGGAGAAAGGTCCCTTACCTCCACCAACAAAGGCACTCTTCATGGCAGCCAGTCTTATGACAAAATGGAATTCGAAGAATCCTTACTAACCTGAACACGAAGAAAGCATCTGGTCTTGATAGTATTCCACCCATTGTGTTAAAAAATTATTCCTCGGAACGAAGATCTATACTGTGTTGAAACGTCAGTCTATTATATTCATCTGCCATCTACTTTACAACATGAAAACAGGAGACTTATCAAAGCCGTAAAAATTTTGGAGAAACTCACATGGTTCCTCTCGACCTTTCAAAGTTGAGAGGGTTTGGCTAAGGAGTTTACTTAACAAACTGCCATCCTAATTTCTGCCTTACTCACTCGGCAACTGGATCACTAACTTTCTCATTGGTCACTCACTACATATCATGGTGGACGGTTTACTACAGCACTTGAATACTACATGTTTTTCAATCGAAAAAAAGTGCTGGAATCCTCAATATCAATCATGAGAAATGACCTGAAATTGGAACTCATAGCTATATTCCAGTGGGGAAAGTTCAACCTTGTAAGCTTTAATGCGACCAAAACTCAGTTCTCTCTGATCTCTCACAGGAAAGAGCTTGCATCATTCCATCTTACCTTCAGTAATATTGAGATATCCAAACATGATCACATTTTTCTTCTTGAACTGAATTGTACATCCAATCTTTCCTGGCACAACCACATTTCAACTATAACTTCTGCAGCCTTCAAATACTTGAATTTATGACATGGTTCGACAGAGCACTAGCTCTTGTTCTGCCGTATGTGATGTATCTTATGTTGTTCAAGACGTAATTCGATAGATTTTTTCGCTCTGGCCAAAGGTTTATTGCAGTTGCACCAAATTTGGTAAACGCTGGGATATTTCAGGTTGAGATGTTTTTGTTTGGAACTACTGAGCAAGGAACGGCGTTTATGAAGAGGAGTGAAAGAAGTCCAGATGTTGTATTTTTTAAGAACTTCGGCTAATTTCGGTGAAACGAAGCTGATATACGATAGGGATATGTAGCCTTTTTCACTATCTTCAGTATGGCAAGGAGGTGGATTGAAAAGTAACTTATTAACTGTTTGTTTCGAATATTTTGATGAAAGGTAGTAACAAGAAGCTTCTTGTTAATATCTTCTTCAGAGAGGAGTGAGCATGTTTGCCTACCGTAGATATAATAGCAAGTTTTTGAGGTGGATAACGATGGGACTGTACATGGAGATATCTGTTGGTGTGAGTTAGTTTCCTGTAAATGGAGATTTTTAATTTCTCAGAAATACAAGTAAGTTTGACATCCAGGAATGGAAGAGAGAGCCATCAATTTAATTTTGGGGTGTTGACTGTTGAGGTTTTCATGGAAGTTCTTCAGAGATTCATGATCGCGGCTCCAGATTAAAAAATGCCATCAATATTTCTCTTCCACAATTTTGGTTTCAAAGGAAAGGAGGAGACAGCTTTTTTCCTTCAAAAGATTCCAAATATAGATGAGCTAGTATGGGTGATAACATGTTTCCCATGGCTAAACCAGATTTTTTTTGTTTACAAAAAAAAAAAAAAAACAAGGAGCTTTAGCTTCTTACTACCTTTTAGCAAAATGGTTATTCGAAACAAACTTTTAAGTTCCTTTTCAATCCACCTCCTCTCCATACTAAAGATAGAACTAGTGAAAAAGGATACATATCCCTCCCATATATCAGCGCTATTTCACCTAAATCTGGCCAGTTCTTAAAAAATACACCATCTGGATTTCTTTCACTCCATTCCTTGCTAACTAGGTCCCACCATATTTACCGAATTCACCATATTCAGTAAATATCTCTATGTTTACCGAATTTGGTGCAACAGCAATAAACCTTATTTTGGGTAAATGGAAAAAGAAGAAATAGAATTTCGTCATGAAGAACATAAAAGTGATGTCATCTATGGCAGAACAAGAGCTAGTGCTCTGTTGAACCATGTCATGAATTCTTCTAACATGAATTCTTCTTATGGGAGAAATCCGAAAATATCTTTTGCTGCTATGATGAACCTAGAAGAATTGTGGAATCCAAAGAAATCATCCTCAATCAAACACATCTTAACAACAACCTCAGTTATAATCTCTCGGGTGCATTCCAACTTTGGTGTTCATGAGATGTTGAACACATCCGCACACCCAACAATTAGGAGATACCAAGAACACCTTCAATCCGCTAACGCTTTAATGTATAGATTTTTATTCTCTCTCAATTTTTAGCTATTTGTTTCCTCTGATTGTGCACCTGAAGAAGTATTCTTTGTAGATGACATTAATTGCACTTAATGAAACAGTTTTTTTTTTTTACTTTTTATCTCGGCTTTCAACCATTTTAAAAATATGTGTCCCAGCAGAGTAAATCCGTTGTCTGCTGCATGTACGAAAAGAAATTCAGCAGTAGTATGCTGAGCGACATAACACCACCAAACCTACGAAGACATGATCCTCTACTACGTGAATATGATAAAATACTCAGAAATACTGAATTGCCTATACACAATGATATATTAGAGCTACTGCTCAACAGACTGAAATCAAGAAATCCCCCTCTCCGTGAAGCTAAACACCTGAGAACGATCAACTATAATACCAAAGAACAATGGAAACAAACGTAGAGCATAAATTCCAATGCTCAACTCCAAACTTCATTTGATAGGCATCATCTCATCATCCCAGGTATGGAACTGAGCTGAAAGACATGGACTATGCTGAATAATATTTGCACCAGACATGGAAGATGTGCAAGCTCTCTGTAAAAGTGGGAAAAATTCCCCTCATAGGAATGTGACTGCAGGCACCCAAATCAATCAGTCCACCACACCTCTACTGAGTGCAGTCTTCGTGCATAAACAGGCCAAAAAAAACCCCACTTCCTGCACGGTTATAGACTGGATCAGACAACTTGATTTTAACCTATAAGTGTTTTGTTTGTTGAAAGTATAAGTGTCTTTGTTTTATTCCAATTGTTTGTCACTTACTTTTTATATATATTTTTTGACTTATGTACCTTTATAACTGCATGTAGATTGCCATACGCTAATAAATAAATAAATAAATAAATAATATATATATATATATATACATACAAACTGTTGAATTTCTTTTTTTTCATGCAGCCTGCATTCGCCAGTTAGGACGGGAAGTACGCACATGTATCCGGCTCTATGTAAATCATTAAATTGTTGACTGCTAAACACCCCATGCATAATATAAATTTAGTTTAATCCTTTATCCAAGTGTGAGAAAACAAAGTTTGCACCTGAAAATATCTTCAGGACTGAGGTGAGGTGGTGCAACACCAGAGCAACAGATTGCAAAGGTGGAGAAAGCTATCATCACTCCTATCTCAGTATCTCCCATAATGCAAAACATCTCCTTGCAGATATGTATAATACTAAGCATTAAGGAAAGAGCCACTACCCAGACCAGTTTCGACCTTTATTGAGGTCTCATCAGTGGGAGCCAGGCCCAACGAGTGGCACCACCTCACCTCAGTCCTGAAGATATTTTCAGGCACAAACTTTGTTTGCTCACACTTGGATAAAGGATTAAACTAAATTTATTGTAGTCTAACCAGGTGAAAAATAAACTTCGATATCTATCTCTGAATCCGGAGTAATTTAATAATAAGGTGGCACACCGTTTGGCAACTCCTATAGGTAGAGATGACCTTCATTGCTTCTGCCTTGATATCTCCAGTTCTGGGCCTGGCTCCCACTGACGAGACCTCAATAAAGATCGAAACCAGTCTGGGTAGTGGCCCTTACCTTAATGATTAGCATTATACATATCCTCAAGCAGATGTGCTTTGCATTATGGGAGATACTGAGATAGGAGTGATGATATCCTTCTCCGCCTCTGCAACGAGTTGCCCTGGTGTTGCACCACCTCACCTCAGTCCTGAAGATATTTTCAGGTGCAAACTTTGTTTGCACACACTTGAATAAAGGATTAAACTAAATCTATTATAGCCTAACCTAGTGAAAAATAAACTTTCAACCACATGAATATTATTTCTCACAGAGGAAATTATATTCAAAATTTAAACTACGACTTTACAAACCAAAGAAAAATGTATGCATTGCTTTAAGTATTTATTATTTTTTTATGGCTTACCAAATTTTTGGTTCAATAATTTTTTTTTTATTTCAGAATATTACACCTAGAACTGAATTATAAATAACTACTCTATTTAATTTCTACTGGTTTGTAAGTTTTCACAGTATTTGTTACTTCATTTTACCGTTTGATTGAACAATTAAGCCAGTAATATTGTTGTACCCGCCTAAATTTTAGAAATTCTATTCTTTATTTTCACCATTTTAAAACCGTTTATGCAACAAAAAAGTTCAGTAGTGTTAGTTTTTTTTTTCCTTAAAAATTCCAAATATTAGGACTTTTACTGCTGCTGGAAATAACTTTTGTCTTAACAATAATCTCCTCAGCTGCAGGTAAAGGCTAAAAGCTACTGAGAAAGAAAGACCACTTCTTTAGAAGAGACACTACAGAGATTCAAGCTGTGTTGCATAATACATCAGCAGTCTTGTTTTGTTTTCAATTCCTTCCTAAATAGGAAATTCTGATATTTCTTTAACAGTCTGATACAATATTTATTTCAAAATAATTTTTTAATTTGTAATAATCACAATTTCAATTTTATTATCGGAAACTTATAAATTATTTGATGCAGTTATTTAAGAAAGAAAGAAATATTTGAATTAAGAAAAAAATTGTGTATGTGTTGCATTAGTGTTCATCTTTTATTGGTGGCGGAATGGAAAAGACCTGCCCTATTCCAACCTTGTGTTAAACAATTGATTTAAAATATTCTGGAAAAAAAATGTTTTCAAGCAAAATTTATTGCAATAAACAAGTTCTGAACATTACTTTTTATTTTATCTTGCACTATGATATACAAAAATATGCATGTCACATTCTTATGCTTACAGATTGAGATCTACTGCTGCTGTTTGTGAACAACTCTTTCTGCTTTTATGAACAAGATGTTAAACTGCATTATTCTTATTTGAAGGCTAATTTTAAAATATCGCAAAATTATATTCAGTGGTATCTCATATGAACTTGTAGTTGTAAAAAGAACAAATTGTTATCGTTATTTCTAGAGTGCTCATTTCAATAATAATGCTGTTTCTTTACCTTTATAAAATAACCGTTTGTGAGTGAAAGCAACATAAATATGCATATGAAGAAATTATCTCAGACATGTTCTTCTATAAGGAATTGATTATAATTTTGTCTGTTTTGAAGTATTACCCAAACTCCCCCTCCAGCTGCCACGAGCACTCACAGTAACTGAATTATAAATGTCTAATTTGATCTAATTTTGTATTTCATACTTTTCACAGTATGTTCACTTCATATTTGATGTGATTAAAGATTTTCATATTTTTGTCTATAAAGGAAAGTCATCAAGTGTTATTTTGATTTTGAATAAAAATCAAAATACTTTAAATAATTATCTTCAAAAATGTTCTTCAAGAACAAATAAAATATACTGTCGACTAGACAGAATTAGCCCAAAAAATTAGAAATTACATTAGTTTTCCAAGGTAATGTAATGTTTAAGTGAATAAATTATGCAAGGATCTCTTATTTTGTCCTGGCATTAAAAATTGTACAATAAAAGGAGAAAACAAAAATAATTTCTCTATTTTTTGTCTATCCCATATAAGTCCACTTACCCAGCATGGAACAAGGAACTGCATTTCTTGTTATTTGCAAATGAGAAGCAGCAATAATCGCAAATTCTCTTCAGGCTGAAGATTTATCACACATTCAAATTAACATGATGCCAAATTGCACTTCTTATGCACATTCTTTCAACAGAGCATGCATTGTATCCAGATTTTGCCGGATGTATAAAAAATAGGCATTCTGGCCTGTTAGGAGGTTAATGTATGTATTTTTCTAAGTATACACACTTCTTCATTAAAAAAAAAATACAAATAGTTCTCACTTTACGAGTTTTAATCTTTACGCATTTTTTGGATTGGAATTTTTAATTTAAATTGTGTGAGGTGAAGGCAATCAGAGGTGTGTACAGAGAATTATGCAGTATATCATGCCATGCCTCTCTAAATCCTATCCATACCTCATCGTGGCAGTGAGGTGAACGGGTGAAGTATCTAACAGATAAGCTTAGGTGTTGACGGTTATTCATAATTTATTTTTCAAGGTATTAATAACACCACACAATTTTATCAAAGAGATGTTTTATTAACTGCTTATATCTCGCTGAATTTCAACTCAGCATCATCAGAGCACAGCACACTTGTACACACAACAGTGAATGAGAGAAACAATACCATTACAATGGAGAAACGATCTAAAGTCCTATTTTTTTGCACCCTCTAACGGGGGGAAAAAAAAAAAAAAAAAAAAAAAAAAACAGCTATGCAGGAGTTTCTCTTAGGATAACAGTCTCCCAAATTTTTGGCAAATTAATTCAACTATATTTGTTAAGGTTGTGAGAATTCTTCAAAGCCATTGCTGACTCAAAAAATAATCTTTCAGATCTGTAACGACTCCTAAACAGTTATTCCTAAACTTCATAAACAGTTATTTGATTCTTTTTCTACTGTGAAGTGGATTTTGGGAGTGTTGGCTGTTTAGGTAGGTGACAAACATCATCTACATAGCATAACCACACTTGTGGCTTGTATGCAGCTGTGGTAAGTACTTTGTTTTTAAAGTGTTCCATGTAAAAATTTGCTAATGGGGGGGGGGGGGAACCCATAGCAGTACCATTAATCTGTTTGTAGAATTTTCCTCACCATGTAAAGCATTTATAGTAAATTTAAATAATTCAAAAATATCAGGGGGAAATTTAGACTTGACTAAACAGCAAAAACACCCCAAAATCCACTTCACTGTAGAAAAAGAATCAAATAACTGTTTATCATTTCTTGACACATTAGTCACCTGCCTTTCAGATTGGTCACTATCTTTTTCCATTTAGAGAAAGCCTACATATACAGGAAGATTCTTACACAGACAATCACATCATCATCCAGTCCAACAGTATGGCATTTTAAAAACACTTACACACAGAACCAGAGCCATTTGTTCTAACTATATAGTTCTGACCACAGAACTCAAACATAACGGCTATAATCCCTACAAAATAGATAAAATACTACATAGGCCCATTACTCTGCCCTCTCCTAATACACAAGAACACAACATGACCATTTCTATTCCCTATGTCAGAGATACATCAGAAAAGATAGCCAAAGTATTGATGAAACGCACCACTGTCAAACCTCATGTCAAGCTGGCAACTCTGATCCCCTTGCGTAAGGATAAACATAACCCTTTAGCACACCCAGGAGTGTATGAAGTTCCTTGCAACTTCACCTATTATGGGCAAACAGGAAGATCGGTTAATATTCACCTGGAAGAATATGAAAAATACATTTGCTACTATTACTATGGCAAGTAGGGACTAGCAGACCATGCTTTGGACACTCCTTCACAGAGGATTAGATGGAGGGAAACAAATGTGCTATTTAGGAGTCATTACAGATCTGAAAGATTTTGAGTCAGCAATGGCTTTGAAGAATTCTTCCAACCTTAACATATATGGTTGCATTAATTTGCCAAAAATTTCAGAGACTGTTATAAGAGAAACTCTTGCATAGCTATTTTTTTTTCATTACAGGGCACCAAAATAGGACTTTAGATCTTTTGTCCATTGCAATTGTATTGTTTCACTCACTCACTGTCATGTGTACAAGTGCTCTGATGATGCTGAGTTGAAATTCAGCGAATTATAAGCAGTTAATAAAACATCTCTTTCATAAAATTGTGTGGTGTTATTAATACCATGAAAAATAAGTCATGAACAGGTGAAGTATGTTGGAAGCTTGGTCTTCCAGAAGGGCCACCCTAGGCATGAAGGCTCCATCAATATTCCTGGCTAACGTGGGAGGCATCTGGTGATTGGGCTAGCAACTCATCATTGGATGTAAAACAATATTGTTCAAGAAACCAAGACAAATATGAATCGGATCGGAAAATTGGATATTGATCAGAAATGGAAAAGAATATGATACGAAATAATAAAACTAACAACATGGAATGTAAAAGCAATTAATGGAAAAGAGGGAGAACTTATTCAAGAAATAACCAAAGAAACATTAAAATATGCAGCATAACAGAAACAAACAAAAAAAAAAAAAAAATGGAATGGAATAATGAACATACAAGACTAATATTTATATAAAGCAGAGTAAAATACAAAACATAGCTGAAGCTGGAGTGGGAATAGTAATACATAAAGAATTATTATTATTCAGGCTTCCATGGAGTCAAAAGACTCATCGTGGGAGGTCCTTCCTAAGAACATAAAGTCTGTCAAGACTCATTGAGGGGAGGTACCCCCCCCAAGAAACAAAGTCTATCATATCACTCCTTAAACTCATTGACCATTCTCGCTCTCACCACTCCATCTGGCAATGCATTCTACAGTTCAACCACCCTCCATGCAAAGAAACCACTCCTCACCCTCTTGCTCACAATTTCCTTTCGTAACTTCCAGGGATGGCCTCTTGTCATCCCTCCCGCTGTTCAACCAAGCGAAAGAACTCCCCAGTGTCAACCCTGTAACCACCTCTCAACAGTTTAAAAGTCTCAATCATATCACCTCTCCTTCTATCCACCAAACGCTGCAGTCCACATTCCCTTAGCCGATCCTCATAACCAAAATTGTACAGTCCTGAAACCATCTTTGTCATCCGTCTCTGTACCCTTTCCACAGTTAATTTATCCCCTTCAAATCCTGGGGACCAAATCTGAGAACAATAGTCTAAGTGTGGTCTGATCAGAGACTTATACAATGGAATGATAACCCTTTTATCTCTGCAGGTCGGTGTCCTTCTCATAATTGCAGCAATCCTCTGTGTTACCTTCACCACCTTTGCAACATGTCCCCTAAATTTCAGATTTCTATCAATCATTAACCCCAGATCTCTTGTCTCCCCTACTTCCTCCAGTATAACTCCTCCCAGAGAGTATGCAGCATCCCATCGATGGTTCCCAAACCTCAAGACCTTACATTTTGCTCATTAAACTGACACCCCCCATTCATTTGCCCATCTATCTAGCTTATTCAAATCCCCATGCAGGGCTACCACATCTCCACTATTACTAATAATCCTTCCCAGCTTCGCATCATCCGCAAACAACTGAATATCCCCTTGAGTTAAAAGAATAGAAGAATATAAATATATAAATGAGAATATTAATAGTAAGGAAAGATTATTTTAATATATATAATTATATATATTAAAAAAAATATAATTACAGTATATGCTCCAGAATGAGGAAGAAAAGAAAAAACAGAAGCTTTTCATGAGGACCTACAAAAAATAGTACAAGAAATAAAACCAAATGAAAAATTAATTATAATGGGTGACCTAAATGAAAGAATAGAAAATATACCAATAAAGTGAATTATGCAAAGATTTAATGAAGAACCAATAAAGAAGAAACATTGATACCACTCTGATCAAAAATAAGTTCGAAATAATGAATACATTTTATCAGCATAAAATAACATTGGAAACACAAGAAGGCAGGAATCAATAATAGATTATATTATTAATCAATAATAATACACCCATCACAAACAGAAGATGTTAGTGTTAACATCAGCAGAAATTGGAAGTGACCATAACCAGTTAATATGGGAACTAAGACTTTACAAGAAATGGGTGAAAATACAATTTAAAGAAAATCAACACAATGCCAAAATAAAATTTAAAGTGGAATTATTAAAAGAAGAAAGGATAAAAACGTTATACTACAACAGATGAAAACAAAATTCGAAGATAACTCACTAAGCAGCAAACAACATGTAGATGGTTTAATGAAGAAATAAAAATATTATTAAATGAAAACAGATAACTGGAATGAATGCTGAAAGTTTATTTTTCACTTGGTCAGACTATAATAAATTTAGTTTAATCCTTTATCCAAGTGTGTGCAAACAAAGTTTGCGCCTGAAAGTATCTTCAGGACTGGAGTTGCCCAATGTTGTACCACTCTACCCCAGTCCTGAAGATACTTTCAGGCGCAAACTTTGTTTGCACACACTTGGATAAAGGATTAAACTAAATTTATTATTATTATTAACTGGAATGAATATAAAGAAATAAGAAATAAAGTTAATCAAAAGAAAATAGAAAGTAAAAATCAATTTTGGGAATAATATAACAAAAGAACTTGAATATGATTTTTTTATGCTATACAGAAACAAATGTGGAGATTTATTAATACACAAAAGAAAGAAGCAGCAGAATATATCCTAAATATTAAAACTAGAAACAGAAGAATTAGAAAATTATTTTAAAAACCTTATAATTAAATAGTTGAAATAAAAGTAGAAGTAGATAAACAAACAAACCAAGAAGAAGAAGAAATAAATGCAACAGAGATAAAAATTGAAAAAACATGAATTTGAAAACCCAATTAAAAACTGAAGAATAGGAAATGGTCCAGATAATATCAATAATGAATTATTAAAACAATAGTAAAGAAATTGGGGTGCTTAAGGGTCAAAGCTGTATAACTGAGAGGAGACCTCCACATAGCCTTTAAAGGAATGTGGAGAACCGACCAGGGATTCTGACCTAATGTCCAATCCTCACCTTCTCGTGGTGCACCCTGTTGGGTATCTACTTGGATATTGAACGAACGAGGATGGGCTAGCAATTTGGGATTTAGCCGACTAAATTGTATTCTTATTGGTTAAACCAAAATAAAAAATGATGGTACGACATGACAAAATTTCATGCCGGCTGGGGCGCCGCCCGGTTAAACAAGGCCCCCGTTGTTTTCGCCAGGGAACCAGGGCGAAGAGCGAAAAGTCAGCTACTGGAACAAATCTCAAAACAAACTCCAACTCAACATCACCAGAGTTAAAGATCGGTACTATCAACATAAGAAGCCTGAATGGCAAAGAAATGGAGCTTGCTGAGGAATTAGATAAGTACCAGATCGATATAATAGGGGTGAATGAAACAAAAAAGACAAAAACTGGTGAGATCTTTCTGAGCAATAAATACAAAATGTTATATTCAGGCAATGACAATCAAGGAAAAGAAGGAGTAGCCATAGTATTCAACACAAAATACGAGGCTAATCTTGAATGGCAGTCAGTCTCAAGTAGAGTAATGTGGGCAAATATGAGAATGGGGAACTGGACAATGAGACTTACTTGTGCCTATGGTCCCACAGAAGGTTCTACCAAGGTAGAAGTGGAGGAATTTTTTGATGCTTTAGAGAAAGCAACTGACACAATGAAAAAGGAAAAGTTGGTCCTTGTTGAGGATCTAAATAGCAGAGTAGGAAATGATTATGAGACATACAAAAATATTTTGGGAAAATTTGGAGAAAAGAGCAAAGCTAAAAATAATGGCAAATATCTGTTGGATTTCTGCTCAGGACATGGACTGATTATTACTAACACCATGTTCCAACATAAAAATGTGCACAAATTCACATGGAGAGAAGAGGCAAGGAATAAGAAAAGTGTCATTGACTATGTTATTGTTAATAGTGATGTTTTCTCCCTGGTGCAGGACACCAAGGTGTACAGAGGGTTTTTCAAATTGGAAGTGATCACTATTTAGTCTTGAGCAGGATAAAATTGAATTTCGTATTGAAAAGAATAACATGTAAGAAAGTTTTAAAGTGAATAAAAGTTGAGCAGCTCTCAGATGTGAACTGTAGACTAAAATACACAAAGATTATTGAAGAAAAAATGAAAGAGTTTGAGAACAGGAATCAAACCTGGGAGATTCAGTGGCAAACTCTGAAGAAAACATTGATTGATTCTGCTAAAGAGGCATATGGTGAGGTTGTCTGCAAGGATAAAAAAATCCGAACTCCATGGTGGACACAGGAAGTTAAAGAGGCAGTGAAGGAAAAGAAGAAAGCATATCAAAAGTTCCTGTCAAATAAGTCAGCTTGTGCTCTTAGAGAATATAGAGACAAATGCAAGAATGCTAAACACTGTGTAAAACTAGCTAAACAAAAGTCATGGGAAGACTTTGGCAAGAATATAGAAAATAAATATCAAGAAGGTGGTAAGATATTCTGGAGGTTGTTGAAGAAGCTTAGGAATGGAGGAAAGAGTGCTGTAAAAGGAGTTAGAGATGATAAAGGTGACATGAAAACGGGAGAAAAAGATACCCTTGAAGTATGGAGTAATTACTTTGAAAAACTGCTAAATGAAACAAGCAGTGATGACAGCACAGTGGTAAAAAACACTGACCAGGCATGTAGTCAGGAATACATATCCATACTTGAAGTAGAAAAAGCCATCAAAGGCTTGAAATGTGGAAAGGCAGCAGGAGTAGATGATATTCGACCAGAAATGCTGAAGTATGGTGGTATAAAAGTCCTACGGTGGCTGCACTGCATAGTTCAGAAAGCCTGGACAGAGGGACGAATTTCCAATGATTGGAGTAGAGCTCTCATAGTACCCATATATAAAAAAGGGAAATAAAACTGAATGTGAGAATTACAGAGGTATTTCCCTACTGAATGTTCCTGGCAAGATCTATGCAAGTATACTTGAGAAACGGTTGAGAAGAATTGTGGAAGAAAAGCTTGGTGAAGAACAAGCTGGATTCAGGCCAAATAGAGGCTGTCAGGATCAGATCTTCACTTTACGACAAATAGTGGAAAAAGCATGGGAATATAACAAAGATCTGTATTTAAGTTTTGTCGATTTGGAAAAGGCATATGACAAGGTGCCAAGAGAGAAGCTATTCAATACGCTACAGTTATATGGTTTCAATGGGGCATTATATCAAGCAATACTTAGTCTTTATTTGAGTTGTAAGTCAGCAGTTAGAATTGAAGGAACTACAGGAAGATGGTTTAATGTTAAATCTGGTGTGAGACAAGGGTGTACCTTATCCCCTCTGTTATTCATTATCTATATGGATCACATTATGAAGGAAAGTGGTATTAAACATGATATCAAAATTGGAGATGTTAATGTCAGCTCTTTGCTTTATGTGGACGATGTTATACTTCTAAATAAATCCGCTACAAGTCTGCAAGATTCTCTGACTAAATTGAATAGCTGTTGTAATAGATATGGTATGAAGGTCAGCATTAAAAAGACAAAGACAATGAAAATAGGCAGAAGCATTGAAAATATCAACTGCATTGTGAATGGAGAACTTATAGAGCAGGTAAAACATTTCAGCTACTTAGGCACGATTTTTAGTGAAAATGGTAAATTAAATATGGAAATAGACAACAGAATCAACAAAGCTGGTATGGTAGGAAGTCAATTGAATAAATTCATATGGAATAAGAGAGAAATTAGTCGGAACACTAAATTAGCTGTATACAAGACAGTGTTCAAACCAGATTTAACTTATGGATCTGAGAGCTGGGGCAGAAGTAAAACACTTGACCAAAGACTAGAGACCGCAGATATGAGAGTCCTGAGAAAGATTATAGGCGTGAACAGATGGCATCAATGGCAATATCATATTAAAAATGAGGATATTAGGAAAGAACTTGACATTGTCAACATCCAGGAATGCGTCAGCAGAGCTAATCTCAGGTGGTATGGTCACTTAAACAGAATAGGCGAAGAAAGATTAGCAAAACAAGTATTCTCTGCCAGGTTGGCTGCAAAACGACCCAGAGGGAGACCAAGATATAGGTGGATGGATATGGTACAAAGTGCCTTAGACGATAGAAATATAAGATCTGATAATATTGGAGTCTTGACAAGTAACAGACTGATTTGGAGGAAAATTGTAGATAGGAAGTTAGTAATGATGTAATTTTTTTCACGTAGTACTATCATATCATGTACACCCCTTGAGGGTACATGGCAGGAATTTGATGATGATGATAGTAAAGAAATTATAACTCAGAGTTTCTGCTAACGCCTTTTTATTCCCGTATATACGGGAGTAGGCGAGGCCATTTAGCCCTATCTAACTTTTGGAGACTGAGTGGGCAGTTCAATCTCCACTGGTACCCAATCAGAGACAGATGGCCCAAGGCTATCACTAATTAAGCAGTACGCAGTGAAGAGAGACGGCTCAAATGTGCCGCCATCTCGTGGTCTCTAACCCTAACACAATATATTTAATGTCTGAAATAATGTGGGTTCTACGGTCGATTTTCTTGAGTTTACAGGACGAAAAACCCGAGTTTCCGGGAGGAAAAACCTGCTTGCCCGTGCCAGAGATCGACAAACTCGGGAACCGGTCGAAAAAAGGCTTAGAAAAATTTCCTCTAGTCGCCGACTAGACTCGAAACCAAGACTTCCTTCGTGTGCCCTAGCGCGATGGTGTGCAAACGCCACATCCACTGAGCTACACAGGCTCTAGATATTCTTTTTCCCATTCTACCAGAATCGTTTTTGTTTATAAAAACCAAAAAGATTCTGGTAGAATGGGAAAAAACTTAATAATATCAGTATTAAAAAGAAAAAGGAGATTAAAAACAAAACAGAAAATTATCTTCTCTTCTGCTCATGGTGGGTTGAGTTCCTCAAAGACGAATCTTTGCCATTTCTTTCTGTCTGCTGTCTTATGAAGTTCTATTCTGGAGTTTAATTGGGTGCTTTCTTTAATGTTGTCAATCAATTTCTTTCTTGGTCTTCCTCTGCTGGGCTGTGCTTCAATTCTATCATTTAATATGTTTGGTAGACTTTCTGGGTTCATTTTTGAAACATGTTCAAACCAGCTTAATTGGCCCTTTTTTTAGTGCAGTAATTATTGTTTCTTTAAAGTTAAGTTCTTTGACTCTTTGTTTGTTTTTCTTTCTGTCCAGTGTGTTCTACTGATTTCTCTTAGGCATTTCATTTCAAAAGCATTGAAGTTAGCCATTTCTATTTTTCTTAAGATACAATATTCTGAGACATAGAGTACTGTGAAAATTATCATTGTTTCATATATCTTTAATTTGAGTTCTTTGCTTAATCTTTTATTGTTCTATATTTTCGTAGTCTGCCCATTGTTATCCATCCATTATTGATTTGGTGTTTTATGGTTTCGAAATAGATCTTCAGTGATCATTGATCCTAGGTAATTGAACTGCTTTACTTGTTCTATATTATTGTTTCTTACTTTCATTTGGATTGCTTCCCTTTTTCTTCCTATTATCATTCGTTTTGTTTTACTAAAATTGATTTTCATATCATATTTTTTACTTGTTTGATGTAGCTTGGTCAGGATATGTTCTAATTTTTCTTGGCTTTCTGTAGTGAAAACTATATCATCAGCATACTTTATATGTGTTATATTTCTTCCATTTACCATTATGCCTTCACAAAAATGTAGTTCTTTATCTATTCCTTCTTTTAGGTACTGGTTGAATAAATATGGTGACAATGTACAGCCATGCATACCTCCTTTTTTAATTGCTATTTGATCTGTTTCTGTGTTTTTCTATTTTACTATTGCTTATGTTTCTGAATAGTAATTCTTGATACAATTTAATGGGTATTTGTCAAACCGTCTGTTTTTTAGAAATTTAATGAGTTTGCCTCTGTTTATCGAGTCAGAAGCTTGTGTGAAGTCAATAAATCAGCAGTAGAGTTTATTTTTGTATTTCATAAGATCCTCTTATCTGTTTAATGTGAAAATTGCATGTATTGTTCTTCTACTATTTCGAAATCCCATTTGCTCTTCTTCCATCTGTTCTTCATAGGACTGTTTAACTCTGTTTTAAAAAATCCTGATGAATATTTTATAGCAGTGGCTTAGAAGGGTGATAGGTATATAGTTAATGCACGATCTGACATCTCCTTTTTGTGCATGGGTATGATCTAGCCTGTTCTCCATTCTGTTAGTAAATTACCTTTCTTTAGTATTTTGTTGAACAGTTTCCTTTACTGAATTTATGATGCTTTCTCCCCAATTTTGTAGAAGTCCTTTTTGAATGTTTTCTATGCCTTGTGCTGTAACCATTTGTCTGATTGTTCAATGTATTTCCTCATTTAGAATGCCTTGTATCAGAAGTTTCTTCAGCTACAAATGTTTCTTTAGAATGATTAGTCCATATTTCTTTTATTGCTTCAGTGCTACTTGTGGTTCAATCTTGCTGTAATATTGAAACTGGGTTGGTCATATTCTGGTTATCTCTTTAACTATTTCATAAATGGTCTTGGAGTCATGTTTTTTGTATGCTTCTTCATATTCCTGCTTTTTCTTCTAAATATGTGATTTTTGCTAATCTGCATTTTTTGTTGATTTCTTCATTCAAAGTTTTTTATAATATTCAATTTTCTTCATTATCTTCTTTTGAGAGGTTAGTTTTGGATATTCTTTTTCTCTCTGGTGTAAGCCAATCTTCATTTATTCTTGTCTGGTAGTCCAGGTGTTTTGTTACTGTTTCCTTAATAATTTCTTTACCTTTTTTTTTCCCAAGACTCCAGGACTGTATCTAAAGCAAGATTATTTAATTTTTCTTTCAATGATCTCTGATAGTTAGATCTGGTCAGCTATCATCTAGTTTTGATATATCTATCTTCTTTTGTGTTTGGTGGTTTATTATCTTTCTTTTGAAACTTATTTTTAGTTTGGCTGATAGTAGTTCACGGTCTGAATCCATGTCAATCTTCTATAATGTTTTGACATTGTGGAAGGAATGTTTCATTTCTTATTAACAATTATATAGTCTATACAATTTTTTTGATTTCATTGTTTGGTGATGTCCAGGTGTATTTGTGTTGTGTCCTGTGCTAGAATAACATATTTTTGTTAACAGTTGATTTTTTTCATAAAAAATAATCAAGTCCTCTCCTCTTTCATTCATCTCTCTATGACCAAATATTCTGATTACTTCTGCTTTATCTTCAGAGTACTGACCGATCTTGGAATTAAAATTTAACATTATAATCAAGATATGTCTTGTGCTTGTTTGTGTGATTTTTTCTTGCAGTTGTTCAAGAAATTGACTATATTCTGCCTCTTCATGTGATTGGACTGGGGCAGTGGTGCACTCAGTATTTAATCTTGGAGGGGGAGTAGTACTCAAGATTTAATCTTGGGAGGGAAGGCGGATTGAGTACTTATGATTTAATCCTGGGGGTAGGGCGAGTTGAGTATACACACTATGCATTGCATATGATCAATAACTGAGCATCTGCAGTGATCGCCAATACATGATACCCTGATACATTATACCATGATCTCTTGCCTGGCTCGGGCAAACAAAGTACCGCCCTAGCACTACTTCGTTCGTTCGCCTTGCGTTCACAACGGCCGTGATTTCCGAGAGCCAGAGGATATTCCCACCTTATGTGACTATTAATTTGTAAGTAGTATAGAAACAGAAGATATGACACAACATAAATTTAAAAAAAAAATTTTTTTAATTTTAATTAGGAAAAGATTTTTGGAAAATTTTCTAGTCTTTTTTTCCTTTTTCTTTTGGGGGGAGCCAGGGCCCCCTTCGCTTCCTCCCTGGGTGCACCAATGGACTGGGGCATAAACTTCTATTATTTTTATGAATATTCCTAATCTTTTGCTTGGATCGTACAGAGATGATTCTAGAGGAAATTGTTCTTACCTCAACTATTGAGTTTTGGAACCATTTTTTAACAATTATTGCTACACCTTCTGTGATGGATATCTTTCCTTCCTAAGTAAAATATGGTTGCAATTTTTTATGTTGATTTTTCCC
This sequence comes from Typopeltis vanoorti, assembly GCF_054136105.1. Taxonomy (NCBI): domain Eukaryota; kingdom Metazoa; phylum Arthropoda; class Arachnida; order Uropygi; family Thelyphonidae; genus Typopeltis; species Typopeltis vanoorti. The sequence goes on from NC_143572.1 coordinate 80,733,243, forward strand.
TCACCTGTGCAAAGGGTCTCTGCAACTCCCACTATTTCCCATTTGAACAGTTTGAGTTCTCTTTCTATCAGTTTTAATTTAGTTTTGTTTGTTTTCAACCATCAACATGTTCTGATATTGATGGTTGAAATATTATACATGCTGTTTGTGTTCCACATACCTGTCTTCTCGCCTACTCTATGTGGGCTTGAGTCAGGCATGTCAGCTCTCCCATGTGCAGTACCATTATTTCCGCTTCTATTTCCTGGAGAATTCATCTTTAAAGATTTAGGCAATTAATGCAGCCAGCTTTTTATTCTCTGCTGCATACCTGTTGGTCTGCATGACCAACCAGTATGCAGAAAATTATAGAGGAATAAAGTTATTAAATACTTCATTAAAAGTACTAACAAGAATTCTAAATAATAAAATAATATAAAATAATAAAGGAGATTAATCTACTAGAGATGTAAAAGAATAGAATACAATAGGAAATTATTTATATGCTTTATAGACCTGGAAAAAGCATTTGACAGAATATTCATTCAAGATGAAATGGAAATATTGTAGAGAAGAACAGTATCAGAAAACATAATACAAATAATTTAAGAAATATATGATAACGATAGTTGTATAATAAAAACACAAGGAAAAACAAGTAAAGAGATACAAATTAATAATGGCATTATAAAAGGAGACTCCTTAAGTCCAATAATATTCAATATATAATAAATTTAGTTTAATCCTTTATCCAAGTGTAAGCAAACAAAGTTTGCACCTGAAAATATGTTCAGGACTCAGATAAGGTGGTGCAACACCAGGCAACTCCAAGCAAGGTGGACCAAGCTCTAATCACTATTTGTCTCAGTATCTCCCATAATGCAAAGCACACCTCCTTGCAGACATGTATACTGATATCCATTTAAGGGAAGGGCCACTACACAGACCGGTTTCGACCTTTATTGAGGGGTGTATTTAAGTAAAGACCTCTCTAAAATTAGATGATCCCGAAAGATCGCCAACTCAGCGTTGTTCCACTCAGTGACAGGCCCACCCCATCACCAAGCATTGGCTCTATCCATTGGCAGACTCACTCCACCATTTGGAACCATAATCTCAGCAGTGGCTCTACTCAGAAACAGGCAAAAACCTACCCCAAGCAGAACCTCTCATACACCCCTCATCAGTGGGAGGCAGACCCAAACATGGAGACACCAAGGCAGAAGCAATAGGAGAGGTCATATTTACCTATACAAGTTGCCAACAGGTGTACCACCTTATTATCGAATTACTCTGGATTTAGAGAAAGATGTTGGTAGTTTATTTTGCACTTGGTTAGACTATAATAAATTTAGTTTAATCCTTTATCCAAGTGTAAGCAAACAAAGTTTGCACCTGAAAATATCTTCAGGACTGAGGTAAGGTGGTGCAACACCAGGGAACTCTGAGCAAAGGTGGACCAAGCTCTCATCATTCCTTGTCTCAGTAAATAATGGATAAAATAATACAAAACATTAATAAAATACAAAATATAAGAATGGAAATAAAAAATAGAATAATAGGAGCTATATGTTATGCAGATGGTGTAACATTAATTGCAGAAAATGAAACCCACTTACAAATATTAATACATGCATTTAATAAAGCAGCAAAATTATATAATATGAAGATATCAAAAACAAACAAAATGTGTGACAATTTCAAAAGAACCACAAAGATGAAATTAGAACTGAAAGGTACTATTATTGAACAGATAACACAATACAACTATTTAGGCATAAAACTGAACTGGGAAGGTTTATAATAAATTTAGTTTAATCCTTTATCCAAGTGTGAGCAAACAAAGTTTGCACCTGAAAGTATCTTCAGGACTGGGGTAAGGTGGTGCAACACCAGGACGACTCCTTGCAAAGGTGGAGCAAGATACCAACACTCCTATCTTAGTATTCTCTCATAATGCAAAACACATCTCTTTGTGGAAGCGAAAAATATTTTTCGGTTCGTTGTCCTGAATAATAGTTATGACTGTGCAACTAAAGAAAATTGGGACTCTTTAGCATATTTTGAATTATTCCATTTTTGAAATCTGACTCTTTCCTTCCAAACGGTCACTTCGTTAGCACGAGAGTCTGATAGAGATCCCAGCGGACGCATAACTGCATGAGGGCACTTCGTCTCCGTTCGCAACTGGATGTCACGTTACCGGTAATAGGGGACGAAATGTAAGTTTAGCATTCAAGGACTAGGTGATGCACAGTTCTGCTAGGGAAGGTTCATGTTCATGTTAGTTCATGTTTCCACTGGTTTACAGTTTCCCCTGCAACACTATTATTTTCTCCTCACACTTGATTAGACACAATATTGTGACGAGTCTTGAAATGAACAATCCATCCATTTGATGCAGTAAAACCATTAATCCCTAATCTTGCAGCAAATTCAAGGGCTTTCGCTCAGAGTGCAGTACCATCAACTGGAATACCCAATGCTCTCATAGAAACAAACCACTCCGCCACAAGTTTTTCCAATTCATCATATGTTGATGTCCAGATATACTGTATTTTCGTTTTTTTTTGACATAATGCCAGATTGCTTTGCATTCAGTTCAATGCTTGACCTGTTTTTTATTATCGTGTTCAAAAGTGGACACGGAGAGTCCAAGATCTTTTGCTAAATGCACACGTGGTCTGGTATGCCAATCTACACGTCACAGAATTGCCATCTTTTCTTCTACCGAAATACATTTTCTGTCTTTTTTCTCCATGTTACTAACATTGATAATCCACCACAGCAACTTGAAAGCAACTTTCAAGTTGCTGTGGTGGATTATCAATGTTGTGGTTATGCTGTGGTGGATTATCAATATTCAAGTTGCTGTGGTGGATCATGCTAAATTGCGTAGCAGAAATTCTGCAATATCAATTCGCACTGCGATTGAAAAATCACGGTATCGCTCTTCACTACATCACTGCTGGAAGCGTGCAAGTCAAAGTGATGGTGGAAACGAAACTACAGCCGAAAGCAACGCCATCTTAAAACAGAAATGCGCAATTTCCGCAGAAATCGATTTGAATGAGAGGAAATCGATTCGAAAATCAGTATTGCCACCCGAGAAAAAAAACGCAAATCACGAGAAATAACGTCCACATCAAGATGTTAATGGCGGGAAAACAATATATATCGTAAAATTAGGCCGGAGATGGGACCAACGGAAAATGACGTAAATGGCAGGAAAACGTACATTGCGAGAACGTAAAAACGGGGTTTTTACTGTATTAAGAAAAACAGTAAACAAAACTAGACACTAGATAAAATAAAAAATACAGATATAAGAAATCAATGTGAAATACGAGCAATAAATAACTGACTTTCAACCAGTAGAATAAAATGGATTGCACATGTGCAGAGAAGAATTGAAGAATGAATAATAAAACAAGTCCACAGTAGAAAACCAATAGAATAAAAGAGGAACAGGAAGACCTAGAAAAAGATTAAAGAATACCATAAAAGAAGATGAACTCTTGGTAGCAACAGATATTATATTATACGTAATGCGTGAAGATGATAATGACGTAATGAAAGAACCGAAGTCACTCACGAGCCTTGACGACACGAGTCTGTTATTCGTAGTTTGGTTCAATTACACCTGATTTCTAATTTTGTTTTCTTTTTAACCATGACCCTTTCACTCTTCCAACAATGTCAAAGAGAAGCAACAATACAAAACCAGAAGATGGGCAAAAGAAACAAAGAAAAGCACATTAGAGAAAAAATGCGAAATTATCACCAGCCATCAAACGGGTAGTAGTAGTATTAAAGTTCTTTCTGAGAAATTTTCTGTACAGTTTGCACCATTTTAAAGGATAAAGAGAAATTTTTGAAAGAGTAAAAATGCAAAATCTATGCCGTCTACATTTGCATAATAAAGAAACAGGTAGTATAATTCCTCATAAGGGAAAAACTGTTAATTCCTTGAATCGGCACTCGAGTAGCTAGCCGTCGTCATCCTCCTTCCCTAGCAGAACTGTGCATCACCTAGTCCTTGAATGTTAAACTTACATTTCGTCCCCTATTACCGGTAACGTCACATCCAGTTGCGAACGGAGACGAAGTGCCCTCATGCAGTTATGCGTCCGCTGGGATCTCTATCAGACTCCCGTGCTAACGAAGTGACCGTTTGGAAGGAAAGAGTCCGATTTCAAAAATGGAATAATTCAAAATATGCTAAAGAGTCCCAATTTTCTTTAGTTGCACGGTCATAACTAAAAGTTAAGAAAGTGCACGATATGTAAATTTTGAAATTTAATGATTCCATTGCTGCACTGCTAAGTAACATATTTGCCTGCAACTGCTATTCAGTAGTGGAATGCGTACCGCTTTTGGACAAAGGACTTGACGGCTCCGAGCTTGATTGCTCTCTAAATTTTCATGTAATACAAGGTCAGGTTTCTGTCTTCTGATGATATTTTGTACTGAATTTCGTTTTGCACAGTAATATTAATAGTAAAAATAAAAAAACTCTAATTATAACAAAAACGTTACAGTTCACGCAACTTATAATAGTCTTATCGGCTATATCCTCGCATACTTTTGCAGCGTATCGCCATTTCCTAAGATTAGCACCTGCTATGGTCAGAAAGTTATGGCAATACTCGGGTTTGGAGATCTTTTTCATTGACTGTGAGGATATATTGTTATTTATTTATTATATATGTTATGTTAATTATAAAGGGCACATAATTATTAGTTATATCATCTTGTGGGATAGTTGATAAGGTATACATGACACTAAAATTTACTTACTAATTCGCAGTTAACCACAAGATGAGACAATCTTACTGATACTTCGCCACCTGGTGTTCAAAATGAGGATTTAGCTCCATAACTGCAACAAATGACATCGACATGTGTATTCCACTGCTATGTGCGGCACCTTTCGGAATTAAATTCAATCCGTTGAAAATAGAATATAATGTAAAATTATATATTTTATAGATAGTGAAGTGATTAATTTCGCGGTCTTGGAAGTGACGATATTTGACGTGAAAGGTCTTGAAGAAACTGATGATGAAAATAATTGCACTTTCATTCCTGTTAAGATGATTTCTGTTATCAGCACAGGGATTTGGATGAGAAGATATGAAGCAATAGACGGTCAAAGAGGTCAAGTGTGTTTGCAAACTGGAGGGGGTTTGTCAGTATTCCGTTTGGAAGATTATAGATCTGAGATAGGTCATAGCTGATGACAAACACCTTAATGCCCCTTCCTGATTGGTCGATGAAACTGAAGAACAGAACCAATATAAATTTTGGACTTTGATGTCACCAAGAAGGTTGATCTTACTGTTGCAGTATTTCGACTGCAGAAAGTTCAGTTTTAGACAGAGATAGCTGAAGAGATTACAGTGTTTGATGGCGTTTGCAGAGCAATAAGAGAGCATATGAAAAGGGCAGGTGGATTTGGTAGAGAAATTTTGAGCCAATGCAGTTCAGTTATTGATATTCAAAGATTTATAGTGTGGCATGGAATATTGGTTTTGGTAAATGCAAGAGTTCCACCCTTGGGGAAAAAGACCTGTGCAATGAGTAGTTGCATAACAATATCAAGAGTTATTCCCATTTCCATGATGACAGGTGACACTGCACATCGTTTACACCCCTTTTTTAGGCCATCGATATTTGGTGAAGTTAATGTCGAAAGTTTTTTTTTTATATAAGAATTTTGGTTATTTGCTTGGAGTTTTCATGTATATTTTCTATATTTGGATTTTTTGTTTTGTTTTTATGGGTTTTTGAAATATATTTATTATTATTATTCCTGATACCTCCAAGGAGTCCGAAGACTCATCGCGGGAGGACACCTACAACTGTCTACCGAACCTCTACTACAAATCATCTCCATCAACGCCATCTACCGCCCACATCCACCACTACAACAACTAGTATTTTTTGTCTGTAAATTGCGTGTGTTCTGAAGGCCGATTTGTCTGTATGCGGGATGAAACACCCGAGTTTCCAGGAGAAAAAACCCTGCTACCTCCGTATAAAATCGGCTAAGTCACCTTCGATTGAAATCGTCAAGATAAAGATTTCTTCCAATTGTGCTACAGAGGCACTTTTGTGGAAGAATTTTTGAGAACCGCAGTAAAATCGCATTTTTTTGGCTTGTGGTCCATTGCATAGATGTTGTAATAAACAAGCGGATGTGATTTCTTGCTTGTCCGTAAGTCGTGAATTTCATCCCATTTCGAACAATAATGTAATCGCAAATTATGTAAGGATTATTTATATAAAGAATTTGCAGAAACAACTCACAATTGTGCTTTTGGTTCCATGTGTTTTGAAGAATTTATTTTGATCGTCCGTTTCGCTACGGTTCAAGTAATGTTGGATATGATTTCTTGTTCCGCATCCTACCCACAGGATATGTACTGTGGGTAGGATGTTTCAGACCATCCCGAAGACAGTAAAAATGAAAGCGCAGTTATTTTCATCGCCAGTTTCTTCAAGACCTTCCACTTAAAATATCGACACTTCCAAGACAGTGGAATTAATCGCTTCACCACTATACATAAAATACATTATATTATATTATATTACTGTTCTTCATCTGATTCAATTTAAGTCCGATAGGTGTTGCGAATGGCAATGGAATACACAAGTCAGTCATTTGTTGCAGTAGTGTAGCGAAGTCCTGAATTCGAACACTAGGTGGCGAAATGTCAGTAAGTAGCTGTGATAGCCTTCCAATTTACATATTTTTAAGGTGGATAAATGCGAATTAATAAGTAAATTTTAGTGTGTCATGTACCTTATCAACTATCCTACAAGGTGATATAACTGATAATTGTGTGCCCTTTATAGTATCCAAGCAATCAATGAAAAAGATCTCTACAAACCCGAGTACTTCCATAATCTTCTGACCTACGTACATGGCGCGTGTTAATCTTAGGAAATGGCGATACGCTGCAAACTATGCGAGGAAATAGCCGTGATAAGAAGACTATTATAAGGTGCGTAAACTCTAATTGTAACAAAAGCTATCATTTTTACTGTGCTAAACTGAGTGAAAGGCAGTACAAAAAATTATCAGGAGACAGAAAGCTGACCTGTCAATGTATTACATGAAAATTTAGAAAGCAACTAAGCTCACAACCGTCAAGTCCTTTATCCGAAGCAATATGCATTCCACTGCTGAACAGCGGTCGCAGGAAAATGTGTCACTCTGCACTGACACCAGTGCAGCTACGGAATTGTACTAAACTTTAAAATTTGCATATCATCCTTTTCTTAACTTTTAGTTATGACAGCGCAACCAAAGAAAATTAGGACTCATTAGCACATTTTGAATTATTCCATTTCATAAATCGGACTCTTTCCTTCCAAACTGTCACTTCGATAATACGGGATTCTACTGGAAATCGCAGCGGACGCATAACTGCGTGAGACGGTAACTCGTCTCCGTTGGCAACCGGATCTGATGTTACCGGTAGGAAGGTGGGGGGATGGAAGTTTCGCATTCAAGGACTAGGTGGCGCTCACTTCTGAGTGGTGGATTACGGCTCGCTACTCGAGGGCCAATTCAAGGAGTTAACAGTTTTTCATTATGAGGAATTATACTACGTGTTGCTTTATTATGCAACCATGTAGAAGGCATAGATTTCGCATTTTTTCCTCTTTCAAATATTTTTCTTTGTCCTTTAAAATTTTGTAGAAGCGACAGAGAAATTTATCAGAAAGAGCTTTAACCGTGTCACCTGCTTGATGGCTGGTTGTAATTTCGTATTTTTTCCTCTAATCTGCTTTTCTTTTGCTCATCATGAAGAAAATGGAATATTATGCAAAATTTCGAAAAAAGATATCGACAAAAAAGCATATTAGCAAAAATCACGTTTAGAACAAAAAGCAGGAATGTGTGAAGAAGCATACAAAAAGCATGACTCGAAGACCATTTATGAAATAGTTAGAGATAACCAGAACATACTCACCCAACCCGGTTTCAATATTGCAACAAGATGGAACCACAACAAGTATCAGCGAAGCAATAAAAGAAATACGGACTAATCATTTTAAAGAAACATTTGCAGCTGAAGAAAACATAGATCAAGATGCCTTCAACCCTGAAGAAAACTTCTGACACAAAAGACATCTTAAATGAAGCAATACATAGAGCAATCAAAGAGATGAAAAATGATAAGGTGTAGACAACATTCAAAAAGATCTTCTAGAAAAAGGGGAAGAAAGCATAATAAATTACCTAAGGAAACTATTCAACAAAATACTAAAGAAAGGAAAATTACCAACAAAATGGAGAATAGGCCAGATCGTATCCATACCCCCAAAAAAGGAGATATCAGATCCTGCACTAACTATAGACTTATCACCCTTCTGTGTCACTGCTATATAATATTCATGAGGATTCTTCAAAACAGAGTTAAGCATTCCCATGAAGAACAGATGGAAGAAGAGCAAATTGGGATTATAAAGAGCAGAAGCACAATAGATGCAATTTTCACATTAAACAGATAAATATTTTGTCTCTCATAAGATCTGCGATCTTATGAGAGACCAAAATAAAAAAACTCTACTGCTATTTTATCGACTTAAGACAAGCTTTTGACTCAATAAACAAGAGCATACTTGTTAAAATTCTAAAAAAACAGAGGATTTGACAAATACTTGTTAAATTGTACCAAGAATTACTATTCAGAAGCACAAGCAATAGTGAAATACAAAAACATAGAAACAGATCAAATAGTTTTTATTATACAATGAAACCTGTGGAGAATTCATGATTAAATAAACATGTAATAACCAACAATAATAAGTTTTAATAACTTGTTAACCAGATCTATAACTAGTTACCATGTCCTAAAGACAAACTCTCACCTCTGATGCTACCTGTCGTGGATGAGGTTCTATGGTCCTGTAAATTGTCTTACTATGGAGACAGATAGATAGAATCTGTTCATAAATGCATTTCGGAACATCAAGAATATATCCATCTTATTAAACAGCAGAAATCAGGCCTCGCTCAACTCGGAGTTGAAAACCAAAGCATGAACGTTTATATAATGAAAGTACTAAAGCCTTACTTCACAGACCAAATCTAAAGCCGTAATGACGTTCTTGCTATTTTTGAAGTATGGGAAATTGTTATACAAAATTGTGTAAAATAATTTTTTTATATGTTACCTTATTTTAAAGTAATTCCCTTCCCCTCCAGTTATATTTTGATTTAATTCTATATCACGCTACTGTATGCATATTGGGATTCCATTGTAATCATGCACCCTAACTATGTTATTCCTAGTGTTGCTTAAATTAACTGTACTGACGATGTCCAAAGATACTTAGGGTGAAATATTTACTTATTGAAACTTATTACTGTGGTTATTACGTGTGTTTGTTTAGTCAGATCAAATAGCAATTAAAAAAGGAGTTATGCACAGCTGTCCATTGTCACCATATTTATTCAACCTGCACCTAAAAGAAGTAGTAGATGAATACAGATGTGTGAAGGTATAATGGTAAATGGAAGAAATATAACACATTTAAAGCATGCTGATGATATAGTTATCACTACAGAAATTAGAAAATATCCTGACCAAGCTACATCAGACAATTAACAAATATGATATGAAGATCAATTTTAGTAAAACAAAACTAATGGTAGTAGAAAGAAAAAAGGATGCAATCCAAATGAAAATAGGAAACAATATAGAACAAGTAAAGCAGTTTGATTACCTAGGATCAGTGATCACTGAAGATCTAGACCAGAGGTCGGCAACCTCTTTGGTGTGAAGAGCCATTTTTAAAATTATATCTGTTAAAAAAAAAAAATAATTAGGGAGCCACATGCAGTAATGAGCAACCAATGGTCTGCGGGCTGCATGCGGTCCACGGTGTTCGTTTTGTACGGCAGAATTAGTATATTTTAATTAAAAAAATCTATTTTATGATTGTTGATTATTACATGTGGATTCATTTGTGCAGGTTAAAAAATTAAAATATACCTAAATAATGGCAAATAAATTAATACTTTCTCATCAAAGAAAAAGAAAATATTCTTTATGCGGATCGAACAGAGTATTTGATTTACTATTTAATTGTTCATCACTGCTTTAAATTTAGAAACTACATTGAAAAATATTATAATTAAATTATTTATTCAGTTTTTTTTTTTTTTTACAGTAACGTTATTATACTTGTTAAACAGAGGGGTGGTATGTCACACGAAATTATATAATATTTTTAAATATTAAATAATAAAACAAACATTTCCTCCTCCTTACAAAAACATATGTATAAAGCCCAATAACATATCTGTTTTTTTTAATATAAAATATCTGCTTAGTGCGACTTTTGCTGTTGAACTTCTTGGGATTGTTTCTCAATTGTGGCGAATACGCTGTAATTTTCATTTTCAAACATGATGAAAGACTCACGTTTTTTAGTTGGTTTCTCAACTTACTTTTAATAAAATTCATATTAGAAAATATTTGCTCACAGAAATATGTCGATCCAAAAATCGATAGAAGTCCAAATGCATATGTTTTTAGCTGAATGTAAGTATCTGGTAAACAATTCCACATGTCAAATACAATCTGTTCTTGCTTTTTAAGATCTTCTATTTCAGACTATTTGTCTTGTATTGCAAGGGTAGATTTTTGTCTTTCCAACTCCTCCAAGTCAGCTTCAAGATTTCTAAATTTTGAATTCTACAAATCCTTGGTTTTCAGGTCCTCTAACTCAAGTTGAAATGCAGCCTCATCAATTTCAGCAAAAGGTGAAAAATTTAATTTGGCGGATTAATTTCAAGTAGTCGCAATAAAAATGACATAGTTGCGTTGTTCTTTCTAAACTCCTGAAATCTCCCATCAAATGCAGATCGCATATTTACCACAATTTCTTTTGAAAAAGGTTAAATTTATGGAATTATTATCAGCTTGTTCTTTTTGATATTTCTTCAACGTAGGAAAATGTAATTTTCCTACGTTGTGTTGGAAAATGTGCCTTTCTCCAAGTCTGTCGCAAACAAATATAATTTTTGTTCAAACGAAATCACTTCTTCTAAAAGCAAAACTGCTGTATTTCCCTTTCCCTGTAGTTTTATTTAGTGCATTTAAATGGGAAGTCATATCCACCATAAAGTAGAATTTTTGTAACCAATGAGTATCTTCTAACTGTGCATATTGAAGGTCTTTTTGTCTTAGAAACAAAATCGTATCAACCACCTCACCTCTGGAAAGCCATCTTCTTCTGTTATGCAAAAGAAGATCGGAATATTCGCAATTGATTTCTTTAAGAAGTTCACAAAATTGCTGATGATGTAGCAGTCTTGCCATTATTTTGTTAACAATTTCTGCAACCAATTCCATCACTACTGTTATCTCTTTTGGGAAAGTTTGTGCACAAAGTATCTCTTGATGGATTATGCAGTGAAACACGTCATGTAAAATTTGTTTTTTAAATAAAGAAACAAAAGCGTTTTTTGTACCTTTCACGCTCGGTACCCCATTGGTTGCAATAGATATTTTGTTAATATTAATACCCTTACTTTTCAATCAAGTGGTAACAGCAGATTCAATGTCTTCTCCACGAGTATATCCTGTAAGTGGCAGTATATCAAGTAATTCTTCCTGAGGCCCTTGAGAATTTACGTATCTACAAATAAGTACAATCTGTGCAATGTCATCCACAACGCATGATTTGTCACAAACAATGGAGAATCCTGGTATTTACATCTGTAACCTGCTAATTTGCTATATCTTCTGCCATTCGTACAGCTCTGTCCCTTATAATCTTAGCAGATAATGGCATGTCTTTTATTTTTGTAATTATTTCCACTTTGTTTTTAAAATCGCAGAAGAGAAATTCGGACACTTTAATAAAACATTCTTTCACATATTCGCCATCCATAAAAGGTTTTCCTCGTTTAACATCTTGAGCGGTCACAAAACTAGCAATAGTTGTATTTCTTGATGCTTTTATCCATTTGGAAAATGAACATTTAGTAAGGTTTACTTTGTGCTGCAGCACAGTAGTATGGTAGGCACTAATAACCAGATCATGATAAGATAAGGAATCGTGACGTGATTGGTTGTTCAGATGATGACATCATTGTGTGTGTGTGTGACGTTATGAGTTTGGAATGTTTGGAATTTCCCTGGGGGCATATGTGTCAATGGCTTCAGTTCTTGTGTTTTGGTTTACATATGGAATTATGGGTGATGGTACAGATAAGGATTTGTCTCGTAATTGGTGGGACATTTTTAAGATCAAGATAAGATAAGGAATTGTGTTGTGGGTGTGTGTGTTGTTTTCAGATGTAGATAAGTGACGTCATTTGTTAGTTGTAAGTAAGTGATGTTATTGTTTTGAATGGAAAAGGAAGATATTAGTGGATAAGACTTAGTGTCTTATCCACTAATTGATCTGGTTAAAAGTGTCCCACAAATTGGTGGGACACTTTTAACCAGATCAAGATAGGATAAGGAATCGTGACGTGAATGTTTGTTATTATCCGATGTAGATAAGTGACCTGATTTGTTAGTTGTAAATAAGTGATGTTATTGTTTTGAATGGAAAAGGAAGATATTATTAGTGGATAAGGATTTGTGTCGTGATTAGTGGGATACTAATGAACAAAATAGGGGTAGGGTGAATGGGGGGAAGTGACATCTGTGTCTTGGATGTGTATTGTTATTAGTCGTAGATTAGTAAATGGTTTGCGTATGGGTGATATTTAGAGATAAGAAATCGTGACGTTATGTGTTTGGAAATTTTGGGGGAACATATGTCATTGTGATATCATATGGTGTTTTGGTTTGCCTATGGAATTGTGGGCAATGTTTTTGAGATAAGATATCTTGGAATTTTCCTAGGGGGTGACAAACATCTGTCATTGTCGTCATGTTTTGTCTTTGGTTGTCTATAGATGACAATACTAATTTTCCAATATAACTTCGGGTATTTTTTTCCTGTTAAAACTATGGGAATTCTTAGAGTTTTTAGAATTCTTAGATATGGCAGCAGCATTATGAAAAAAAAAAAAAAACTATCCAGTATTAGAACTGTGCTTACCCAAACATATGACCAGCGGTTATTGTAATTACAAATCACTTGTTATGTTTAAGTTTTTTTTTAAAAAAAAAAAATAACTTGCATTTCTTTCCAGAATGGGACATTTTGAAACTATCGAGGTTTTCTGAATATTCCAAATTGCCGATTTTAACATATATTCACAGCACAAAACACACAAACACAAGATCTGAAATACAATTGACTCTTTTTTCATTATTGGTTACTGGGGCTAACATATATTCACAGCACAAAAACACACAAAACATAGGAGTTGAAAGATATTTCGTAAATGACCAGAAAATCTAGTTGACTACTTCATTTAGATTACTATCCAGTTTGTTCTCTGTATTAATTCCTTCCCACAGTTGCTCATGCTATGTTTTCACAAGCTTGATGGGAAAGTCTATGTGCTGTTTTGTTGAGGATATGTGTTATTTCCGGTTTGGAATTCAGAGTGCTGTTAGAGTATGAAATTCTGACAAGTGAAATGATTTTTTTTTTTTTTTTTTTCAAATTGATTGGTTATTTTCTCTATTTTACTTTTAAAATTCAGTTTAACTACATATTCTAACAGAATAACTGAGCAAAATTAATAAATAAATAAAATGTATGTGAATTTATTTTCCAACACTGTAGATTTTGCATTAAGCCTTATCGTAAAGATATGTCTCTTATCCGGTCGCCAAATTGTTGTGCCTAGGTGAGAAATCGTGTGTTTAGGTTGGAACTCTTCGTTCCCATGGGAAATTGTTGGTCTAGTAAATTAATGCTTACATTTATTTTTTATTATTTTTTTGAAACCAATATGGTTATTAATTTTACCTTTGATTCCTTGTGCTCTTAACCTATTTCTGTAACTGAAATTTATTTTTTTCTTTAGCATTAGTAATTTTAAGTAAGGAATATGAGACAAAGAAGGTTTTGAACTCCCCATTAGCGTTTTCTTTTAGAAACTTCTTTTGCCAGCATAACAAATAAATAGTTATTTCTTATTCTATCAAATGAATATTAGCTCTGTAATATATATTTTGTTAATAAACTGAAACTTAAGATTGTATTTACTGAATCTAACATACAGAAATTAAATAAAGTGAAAAAGACAGCATTTTATTTTATTTTCTTATTCTTCTGATTTAACATTTGCGTTGATATTCATAGTGTATGATTTGCTACTGGTGCTTATGTGTAATTCACATGATTTTTTCCATGTGACATTTCAAAACAAGTTGAACTATGGTTTTTACATAGTTTGACTATGTAAAACTCATTTCTGTTAGTCCCAATTGACTGTTGTCCTCTCAGCTGGACATTTATTTCACACTAGGGATATTTAGATATCTATTTAACACAATTATTATATTAGATATTCTTTCCAATACAAACAAATAATTATTTTTTCTTATTTCAAAGGAAAATTAGCTCAGAAAGAAAGAAAGCAAAATTGTAAAGAAAAAAAAAGTTTACCCTCAAATATTTATGATCACAGCAAACAAGACATTCATCAGCTTTTTCAAAGTTTGAAAATTCATGCACATATTGCTTTCATCATTTGGTATCATTTAAATGAAGAATGAGTCTGACTATTAAGTTCGTTAATTTTTTTTTTTTCCCTCTTCCAATGACTAGTGTTATTTGATATATGCATGTTGATTCACTTGATTTTATCTGCAGAATACGATTATTTTTTTCTACAGCAATCTTTTTAAAGAGTTTTAGTAACATGTTTGGGTTAAAATATCTAATGTCTCTGTAAAATAACCAAATTCTAACTTTTTCTAGTCTGTTGAAGGTATCTACAGATATAATAACAAAATTGTGACTTTTCAGGTGAAATCTTCTCCAATTGGCTATTAATTTATTACCTATTTCCTTTTGCTTACAAGGGTTGACAGTTTCTTGAAATATTTGAGGGTTTGCATGGACAAATAAGACTTAATTCTGTACTTTTATGTCTACATGAATGCTAGGAGTATCAGAAACAAAGGGGTAGGGTTTGTTGCCTTAGTCAATGTGTTGTGATCTCAGATTGTAGGAATTAGTGAGACCTGGCTATCAGAATCAGACCTATTAACTGGTATCGAGTGTCATGGGTACAGTATTTTTAAGAATAGAGTGGATAGGAGAGGAGGTGCATATTGCTAATGATATTGGATGACTTAAATCCAGTTAGAGTTGAGACCTATGAATGTAGTAATACTACTAACAATGTTTCATGTGGCAGTGAGTTTAAAGCCATCTGGTGTGAGGTGGAATCTAATAAGACAAATTACACAGTGGGGTGTTGTTACAGACTTGGTGGATCAGTTGCTGGTGATGAAGAAATGCATCACCAAATAGAAAAGGTAAGCGCGAAAAGCGTAATCATAATGGGAGACTTTAATCATACAAATATTAATTGGGTAGCAGTAGAATTTCATGAGAAGAATGAAAATGCATTTATTGAGCTGTTGCAGGTCAACTTCCTCATGCAGCATATGACAGAAGGAACTCGAGGTCAAAGAGTACTAGATTTGATTATAGTGTCAGAGGACATTTCAGTTAAAGACGTAACTATTTTGCCTCCAGTTGGTGACAGTGATTATGCGGCACTCACTTGGGAAGTGACTTAGTTTATGAATGTTCCATTCAGAAAAGGTTGCATGTTGAACTACAAAGCAGGAAATTATGATCAACTGAGGAGTATACTGAGTTCAGTGGAATGGGATCGGTTGCTGGATGGAAAGGATATCGACAGTGTATGGGAAGCATTTAAACAATATTTAAATGATGCGATATCAGAATGTGTCCCGAAGGTTCCAAGAATAAATAGAGTAGGAGTCAAATGGATCTGTAATCTTATTAAGCAAGAGATTCATAAGAAAAGGACGATGTGGAAGGAATGCCATTTGCATAAGGATGATGTCTGTTATGAACGTTATAAGCTGCAGGCTAGAATAGTCACAATTGTACGGAAAGCAAAGTCTGATTATGAAAAGAAACTGGCTCTGCGTGCGAAAGACAACCCACAAGAATTCTATCGATATGCTGCAAGTAAAAGAAAGAATAACTTTTAAATCCAGATGGAGTGAGGGTTACTGATGCAGAAGAGGTTGTTCAGTTAATGAGTGCCCATTTTGTAATTTGTTAAACGCTATCAACATAGTGAATGCAACATTGAGCTCACTGTTACCTCTTCACTAGATGAAGAAATGCAGGTGTGTGAGGCCAAGGTATTAGAGCTGTTGCACAAACTGAATAAGAATTCAGCAATAGGGACTGATGGAATATCAGCATGTGTGCTAAAAGAGTGTTAAGCTGAAATGATCATTCCTTTGACCAGGATGTTTAATACGAGTCTCAGAACAGGGAAGATTCTGCAGGAATGGAAGGAATGTATGGTAATTCCATTGCATAAGGGTGGTGCAAAGATCGATGTATCAAACTATCAACCAATTAGTATCTCAGGAGTGGTGGTAAAGATTTTAGAAAAATTAGGGCCCGTATTCAGAAATGGGTTGATGAATCTCTACTTTGGAATGAATAACATGGGTTTACTAAGGGAAGGTCATGTTTTAGCAACTTGCTCACATTTTATGACAATGTTACCATTGAACTAGACAAGGGGAATGGATACGCCATGATACTTTTCGATTTTGCTAAGGCTTTTGACAGAATACAACATGATGATAGACTGCTGCATAAATTGGAGAAAATGGGTTTGGGTTATACAACATTAGCATGGGTAAGAGGATGGCTTACTGATGGATATCAAAAAGTGGTATATGGGGGATCTGAGTTTGCAAGGTTTAAGGTAACAAGTGGTGTACCACAAGGATCAGTGCTTGGTCCACTATTATTCAATCTGTGATTGAAACCAGTGGACCAAGATATTGGGAAGGATTTGACAAGCATTAATGATATTGGGAAGGATTTGACAAGCGACATACAGTTATTTGCTGATGATGCAAAGATAGGAAGGGTAATCATGAATGCTGCTGATATGCAGTCCTTGCAGAATGATTTGAATAAGCTGGAATTGTGGGCATGGGAAAATGGGTGTCAGTTCAATGTCAGTAAATGTAAAGTCATTCACTTCGGCATGATTACCTATCCAATGTCGTATTATATTGGTGGGATTAGGCTAGAAGAAACCGATGAGGCTAAGGATCTTGGAGTGCTAATAGATAGGAAGTTTAAGTCTCAAAAGATAATTGCAATGTTCAAACGAACGTTCCCATGTAAAGATAAGGATGTTATTTTGCCTCTTTACAAGGCCTTGATAAGACCTCACTTGGACTATTGTGAGCAGGTCAAAGTCTCCTGGTTTCTATTGTGATTCTGATATATTCGAGAGAGTACAAAGGAGAGTGTAAAAATGATATCAGGATTGTGGAATACTGATTATGAAGACAGGTTGAGAATTTGTAGATTGCAGACACTAGCAAATAGGAGAAAGAGGGGTGATATGATTGAGACTTACAAACTGCTGAAAGGGTCATACAAGATTTCAATTGATGGTATTTTTCAATTTATGGATGGTGGGGAAAGGAAGAAAGGGCATCCTTTGAAACTGAGAATGAAGGCTGCCAAGAAGGGGCCAGATTTTTCTTTCAGAGGGTGATGAGTGATTGGAATGGATTGCCATTGGATGTTGTGAATGCAAGCAGTGTGAATGAATTCAAGAATAAGTATGATAGCTGGTGTGTGTAGTATGTGGCCTCCCTCGACGAGTCTCTGACTCCCTGGAGGTCTCTCTTAATAATAATAATAATTCACTGAGTGGATTTTCAAAAAAAAAAAGTCTGGTTAGTTTGTGGCATGAAATTTCACAAAAAAAAAAAAAAAAAAGTCTTACTTAAATTTGTATAACACATATCAACAACACCCAATTTGTTCATTCTAATTTACACATTTTATTTGAGTGAAAATTTTATTTACAATTGTATTTACTGAATTTAACATACAGAAAATAAATAAAGTGAAAAATACAATCTTATTTTTTGGTCCTTAATCTGCTTATTGTTAATTTTGCACTGTTGTTCAAAGGTTCTTCCCATGATTGCAGAATTGCCATCATGTGATTTTCGACAATGTGACTCTCATCTGAAAGTTTCTTCATTTGTGATCATTGGGAATTTGTTACTGTAGTAAAATTAAGGGTCACATTTTTATTATTTTGAAACCAATATACAATTTTCTAAAATAATTAATTAAATGATATCAGTTTCCCCAGTTTTTTTTCTTCTTTTATACACAAACCTTTTTTAAGAGTTTGGTAATGTGATGTATTAAAATATCTACAGTCTCTCTGTAAAATAATCAAATTCTAACGGTCGCATTGTTCGAATTTGGTATGACTTTTTCTAGTCTGGTGAAGTGAAGTTATCTACAGATATAGGAACAAAATTGTCTTGTACAGGTTGTTTGCTGCTTATTGAGTTATCTTGGAACTTTTGTCTTAATCTATTGTAGTATAATGTTTTTATGCTTTCTTCTTTTAATAATTCCACTTTAAATTTTATTTCGGCATTGTGTTGATTTTCTTTAAATTTTATTTTCACCCATTTCTTGTAAAGTTTTAGTTTGCATATTAACAGGTTATGGTCACTTCCAATTTCTGCTGATGTTAACATGCTAACTTCTATTTCTGGTGGGTGTATTACTTTATTGCATATAATATAATCTATTATTGATTCCTGTCCTCCTTGTGTTTCCAAATGTTATTTTATGCTGATAAATTTTTTCATTCTTTTTAACTTTTTGCACAGAATTATATCAGTGTTTCTCCAGTATTGTTTCTTCGTTAAATCTTTTCATAATTCCATGTATTGGCATTTTTCCTATTCTTACATTTAAGTCTCCCATTATAATTAATTTTTCATTTGGTTTTATTTCTTGTACTATTTGTTGTAGGTCCTCATGAACAGCTGTTTTTTCTTTTCTTTTCTTCCTTCTTCTGGAGCATATACTGTAATTATATTTATTTTACCTCCATCTGTTTTTATCCTGACTATTTATATTCTTTCATTTATATATTTATATTCTATATATTCGTTTAACTCTTTATGTATTACTATTCCTACTCCAGCTGTACTTTTTTTTCTTTCTCTGCTCTGTATAAATATAAAGTGTTCATTATATCTTGTATGTTCATTATTCCATATCCTTTTTTTTGTTTTGCTTTTGTTATGCTGCTTATTGTAATATTTCTTTTGGTTATTTCTTTAATAAGTTATTCCTTTTTTCCATTAATTGGTCTTACATTCTATGTTTCTGATCGATATCCAATGTTTCCATCGGATTCATATTTGTCTTGGTTTCTCAAACAGTATTGTTTTATGTCAATGACTAGTTGCTAGGTCCCATCACCAGATGCCTCCCACATTAGCCGTGAATATTGATGTAGCCTTCATGTCTAGGATGGCCTTTCTGGAAGACCAAGCTTCCCACTTACTGCACTTACATCTCCCGTTCACCTCTCCACCACGATGAGGTGTGAGTAGGATTTAGAGGTACGCCATTATATGCAGTGTAATTTCCTGTACACGCCCCTAAATGTCTTCACCTCACACAATTTAAAATAAAAATTCGAATCCAGAGAGCCTGTGTAGCTCAGTGGATGTGGCATTTGCCAACCATGGCGCTTGGCCGCACGAAGGAAGACTTGGTTTCGAGTCTAGTCGGCGACTAGAGGAAATTTTTCTAAGCCTTTTTTCGACCGGTTCCCGAGTTAGTCGATCTCTGGCACGGGCAAGCAGGTTTTTCCTCCCGGAAACTCGGTTTTTTCGTCCAGTAAACTCAAGAAAATCGACCGTAGAACCCACATTATTTCAGACATTAAATATATTGTGTTAGGGTTAAGGACCACGAGATGGCGGTACATTTGAGCCGTCTCTCTTCACTGAGTACCGCTTAATTAGTGATAGCCTTGGGCCATCTATCTCTGATTGGTACCAGTGGAGATTGAACTGCCCACTCAGTCTCCAAAAGTTAGATAGGGCTAAATGGTCTCGCCTACTCCCCGTATACGGGAATAAAAAAAAAGGTGTTAGCTGAATTCGAATCCAAAAAATGCGTAAAGAGAAAAATATGTTAATCCGGCATTCGAAAGTGAGAACTACTTGTATTATTTTTTAATGAAAAATGCAGGGGCGAATGCTGGTCTTGAAATTCACGCTTGCTCTTGTTATCATTCATGGGGTGTGAGGTGTGATTGAAGTCTTATTAGCAGAATAATAAATTACTGACCTTTAAAACTATATATTTAGAAATTTATGTACATTTAATCATACAAATACAACATTTATTTTACAAATGATATTCTATCGTTTTCAATTTAGCTGACCTACTTGAATAAAAATTCTACCCTATGATTCTTCTTTATTAACTGGTCAATAACATCGTCATGAAAAGTTGGATGTAACTTAATTTACCCAAGCAACATGCATGCTTGTAAAGGCTAGTTGAAGCTCGCTGCTAGAGTTATGTTGACCTGCATATTGCATGTGTTTAAGCAACAGTGAAATGACTGTGCACGTGCATGAAATCATAGTGCTGCTACAAGGACCTGGAAGCTCCTACAACCGAGCAAGGCAAGGTAGCTTTGACTAGACGAGCAAGCATCGGCCTTCGATACACAACGCAAAGTTCAATTATTGCCGCTCAAGCTTAAGACGTCTTCTGTCTACAAAAATAAAAGCCTAAATGGAATGCTTAATAAAGTCATGCATTCATTAACAAATAAATATTACTTCTTTCTCAATTAATGAGCTTGCGCAGCAAGCATGGAGAATTCGCCCCTGGAAAAATACATATGTTAACCTCCCAACAGGCCAGAACGTCTATTTATATACGTCCAGCAAAATCTGGATAGGATGCATTCTCTGTTGAGAGAACAGGGATAAGAAGTGCAATGTGGACATCATGTTCATTTGAACGTGCGATAAACCTTCACGCTGAAGAGAATTGCCGATTATCGCTTCATCTCATTTGCCAATTTTCCATGCTGGGTAACTGGACTTTTACTTATATGGGATAGACAAAAAAATTTAGAAATTTTTTTTCTCCTTTCATTTTACAATATTTAATGTCAGGACAAAATAAGCGATCCTGGCATACTTTATTCACTTGAATATTGCATTACCTCGGAAAACTAATGTAATTTTTAATATTTTGTGCTAATTTTGGCTAGTCGACAATACATTTTATTTGTTCTCGAAGAACGTAATTCAAGATAATTATTTAAAATATTTAAAAAAAAAACGGGTTGTCGACTTTCCAGATTATGTTATTTTTATTCAAAATCAAATGTCGTATATTGCCTGAAGGACGCGCTTTGACGACTTTGCTTTACAGACAAACATGAAAATCTTTAATCATATGAAATGCAAAGTGAACATACTTTGAAAAGTATATAATGCGAAATTAGAGGAAAGTAGATATTTTTAATTCATTTACTATGAGTGGCCGTGACAGGGGATGGGGGGATTAGAATACTTAAAAAAAAAAAAAAAAAAAAAAAAAAATAGTCAACTGCGTATAGGACATGTCTCAGATAATTTCTTCATATACATATTTATGTTGCTGACACTTACAAAAGGTTATTTTACAATGGTAAAGAAACAGTATTATTATTATTATTATTGAAATAATCACTCTACAGATAAATAATAATAATAACAATTTGTTTCGTTTTTCAACTGCGAGTTCATTTGAAATACTACTGAATATAATTTTGAGATATTTTAACATTAGCCGTGAAATAAGAATGTAATGCAGTTTAGCGTCTTGTTCATAAAAGCAGAAAGAGTTGTTCTCAAACAATAGCAGTAGATCTCATTCTGTAAGCATAAGAAAGTGACACGCATATTTCCTTACCATCGTAGCAGTACAAGTTGAAATAAAAAGTAATGTTCAGAACTCATTTATTGCAATAAATTTTGCTTGATAACATTTTCTTTCAGAATAATTTAAAACAATTGTCTAACACCAGCGCGGAATAGCGCACGTCCTCTGCCACTCCCCCCCCCCCCCCTAAAAAAAAAAGCTGAATACTTCTGCACCATATGCACGATTTTTTTTAAAAATTCAAACATTTCTTTCTTTCTTAAATAACTGCATCATATAATTTGTTTTCGATAATAAAATTAAAATTGTGATTATTACAAATTTAAAAAAAAAATATTTTGAAATAAATATTGTATCAAACTGTGAAAGAAATATCAGTATTTCCTATTGAGGAAATAATTGAAAACAAACAAGACTGCTGATGTATTACGCAACGCTGCTTCAGGTTCTGTAGTGTCACTTGTAAAGAAGTGGTCTTTCTTTCGCAGTAGCTTTTAGATTTTACCTGCAGCTGAGGAGATTATTGTTAAGACAAAAGTTATTTCCAGCAGCCGTAAAAGTCGTCATATTTGGAATTTTTAAGAAAAAAAAACTGACACTACTGGACTTTCTTTCTTTCTTTTCTTTTTTTTTTTTTCTTCTTTTTTTTGTTGCATAGATGTAAACGGTTTTTAAATGATGAAAATATAGAATAGAATTTCTACGACTTAAAATAATGTCAACAGACAGCTGAACAAATAAGTGTAGAGTGCAAAATAAAAAGGAATTAGAAGTATCTGATTGGGGTACAACTATTACTGGCTTACTTCTTTTATCAAACGGTAAAATGAAGTAACAGATATTGAATACTGTATGTGAAAACTTTCGAGCCAGCAAAAAATTAGATCGTGTAGTTATGATTAAGTTCCTGTTTTTTTTTTTTTTTTTCATACGAATAAATAATAATAAAAAAAAGTATTGTGCCTAAGTAAACAAAACGACCATTAGTAAGCAGTTGAATTTCTAAATACTCGGTGTTCTCCTTCAATCTCATCTGTTCGGGGTATCTTCTGGTAAAATACTTTTTGGGCGTTGATTCTGTGAAAGGCTTGATTACTCTTTCAGAGAAATTATTTCACGAAAAGTTCAACTTACAGCAATCCTTCATTAGTTCGAAATTATGCAATTCCTGTATATATCTTTATAATTTAAGTTGTTGAATCCCGTAATATCTTTACATGGTAAAAGTTTGCAGACTCGAGTTAAATCCCATTGTGCTTTATTTATCTATATAGCTATCGTTCTTTTGACATTCTCACCATTTATTAATTATTTTTATATTTATTTATTGTTGTTGTTGTATTTATCTTAATTCTAAAACATCATTCATCTTAAAGAAGATCGGCCTTAAATCTGTTCAATCATAGCTCATACAGCTATGTCATACAGACAGATTTCATGTGTACTCTACCTACCGTCATCAGTTCAGTTCTGTTCTGTGACTGGATTCAAACTTTCCCCCCGCTTCTGGCGGCCTTGCACTATGAATGCAAATACGTACCTTTCCTATAGATCTGCAATGTCCGCTGTGGTTCAAATGAATATACGAATACCAGACACTCCTCTTCACTAGTAAACCATCTAACTGTACTATGGTAGGTGTTTGTTCTGTAGGCATTTCAAACAACAATCGAGTGTTGATTCTTCTCCCATTGAGCAACCGTCACAGAGATCCTCATCCACTTGTAATGTTAAATGAAGCATCATCATGATGTCTAGACCTGATATCTCTAGTTGGATTCAAGCATTCGAACACTTGTTATTCGTATCCAAACATTTATTTCAGTTGCACTTTAAATTGTATTCTCTTATCACCAAGAGTGTTTCCATCCGCTAATACGTTTGTCTAAGGCAAACAATCATATCGCCATTGGCTCTTCTTGAAATTCCATTTCCTTTTCTGTTTGTACTCATATCGAAATATTTTCAACCAAATGATCAACACACAAGAAGAGACTGATTTCAAAGACTCAAAAGCGGGAGACTTGCATCGTGTCCAGATAGCAGTTTTGCTTTGCGGTCACTGTCAAGGATAAACTGGCCTCAAGGAACTAAATAAAATTAACTTACAAATTGTTTAACCCCTTAACGTACCAATTAAAAATAGGAAAGCGGTCGTTTTCTGCCAATTTTTTTGGGCGAGGGTGATTTGCTGGATCAAATTCATCATTATTTGAAAAATAATGATGAATTTGTGCAAATGCAAACGAAATAGTCGATACACGCTGTTGGCAACTTTTCTCGGCTGAAAGGAAATAGGCACAAGATTGTCTAGCGTCTATATTCGGTTGTATTTATATGTGAAACCAAAATTCAAAATCAATTTTGGGACAATAAACAAAAGACGTGTTACAGACGTCTTTGTATGTTAAGGGGTTAATAGAGACATACGTGTTAGACATACTACATTTTATTTAATATTATTATTACGGGCTTCTCCCATGCAAGAGAAACTAATTTTTATTTATTACTCATATATTTCGCTCAATATATCACGAGCTTCTTTCAGACAGAAAAACTGGTAACAACATTTTAAGTTCTGAATACAAGTATGAGTCGTGCAGCATGCGTATAATATCACGTATGTTGATCGCATACAGCGAGCCCTTGATAGAGAAATTAATTCATAATTATCATCCCTCTTCCAGCTTGCAAACTGATGTTAAAAGGATCAACAAACCCTTCCTTAAAGGAACATTTAAACAAATAGCAAGGACCCTTCGCAGATATAATTTGTACCCCAACTTCAAACCAGCCAACCCCGAAGTTGTCATCTTTCGTACCACTTATCAAAGATACATTATCGCCTTTATCCCTTCCTGTTGTTTAACAAACACCCTGTTTTTGTCATATTTGCTGCTGTGGACAGATTGGCCGTTTTGCTACTACTAGAATCTAATAACATCAAGATTATGAAGGCTAAGGCCTTGCTTCTCATGCAATCCACATCATATATAGTACACTGGAACTGCGTACTAAGATGCTGCACTGTAGAAAGTTCAAATTTGATTGTCTATTTTTTGAATCGTGTGAAGGCTCTATGTCAACGTCCTAATCTTAATAGAAAAGCTATATCCCTGTTTCCAAGTTTGCCAGAAGTGCTTCCTGTTAATTGGTTATAATATTTAATGTTTTATGTATTCATTATAGTCCGCGCGGTAATATTGTTTTATGTATTCATTATATCCCTGCAATTAGCCTAGGTTCGATTCCCTTCGGTTTCGTGAGGAACTGAAGGATCTTCCTCGGCCATAGCCAAGTTAGCCGGTCTTGGGCGTGGACAGTAGGGTTTTTCCCCAGTTTATCGTGGGGTTTTCATCCTGCAAATCAGACAAACCAGCCTTGAGAACTCAACACTACGGACATAGGATACACCGGGGCGTAGGGCTGACCACCTTATCCTGTGAACGATTTGAGGTCCGATGATTAATAAAACCTCGACATCGCTAGATAAAAGAGTGAAAGGAAGATGATTAGATTATGATATATTCATTATTTCTAAATGAATTTATTAATATTTTCTTAATTATATATCTATTCCTACGTCTCTGAACTGTAATAGTATTTTTTTCTACTTGACAGCTGAGACGAGACACGTGATATTATACGCATGCTGTATGATTCGTTCCTGTATTCAGAATTTAAATCTACTTCTACGCGTTATTCCCGCTTCCTATGCAGGATGGCGTGTTACTTAGATGCGACTTCTTGTTAGTACTACTCCCAACCGACCCGTCGCCTGGTCTGCCGCTGGGGGATATATTTTTGACTGTAGAGGCGTATGTTCACCGGGCCGGTTTGCCTGTTTGCGGGATGAAAAACGCCAGATAAACTGGCGGAAAAAACCCTACTGACCGCGCCCAAGACCGGCTAACTTGGCTATGCCTGAGGAAGATCCTCAAATTCCTCACGTCTACAACGGGAATCGAAGCGAAGCGCAAAGCCACTAGGCTAACCGCGCGGTCGTATTCAGAATTTAAATGTTGTTTGCAATTTTTCTGTCTTCTCCCTTAACCAAGCTCTTGACATATTGAGCGAAATATATAGGAATAATAAAATATATTTAGTTTTCTCTTACAAGGGTAAAGCCGTTATTCAAAACCTTTACAAGTAAATGAGAGATCAGCACACAAGTGTTAAGATTTACAAATTACCACTGCGAAAGCCTTCATTTACTACAAATAAATTACTTAGGTAAATAGAAGAACAAAAAAGAGGCGAGTAAAAAAATGTTAAAGACAAGGAACAGTATCGAAGACTACGCAGCGAGGTTAAAGAGGACTTCAACAAAAAAGCAAAGTGGAAAGATAAACTTTTGATTAGAGGTAGATATATTGAACAAGTAAAAGTAGTCATATAACTTAGAGTAATTATCCAAGAAGATGGAAAATGCATGGTTAAAATATGAAGAATTACCATGGCAAAAGAAGTATTAAGGAAAAAAAGATCATTTAATAAAAGTAATATTAGTGAAGACATGGAGAAAAGAAAACTAACGAATATTTCTTGCAAGAAATAAGAGTCGAGTATTGAAGACAATTTTTTTGCACACCTGAGGAGACAAAATAAATGGGTTACGAGGGAAGAAATGTGAAAAAAAGAAGAGGACAGTTGAAATATGCATTCTTAGAGGAAGTGTTTAAAATTAATCGGAAGATGTTAAAAAACTGCTGATGAGGAAAGCCAGAAATAGGGTGATCTGGAAGAGGGAACTCTGCATTACCACACGGACTATCCCGTAGAGTGGGAAAGAGAAGGAAATCCAATACCTGTTCTTGCTACGCACAACTGTAAATCATAATTGCTCGTCTGGTAATAACTGACGTTCAACCAGCTGCATAAAGTCGAATTTCTTACGAAATTCATTCCCAGATTGAAAGCCATCTTTAAACTTTGCAGGTATTTTACAGTTTCCATGTATGCTACAAATACGTTCATATCTAACGTCATGGTTATTCCTGAGGATATGTTCAACTTCTGATTATAATACGACCCCATGTCTCTCCTCTTAGCTTATTGAATTGTCATGATGCCTTTACAAACGAAATCAGGTTCGTTAACACAATCACTGTAAAACGATCATATTCACTGTTATTGTCCATTAAAAGTTTTAGCGTTATTTTTGTTTCCACTGTTCATTACAAATATTAAATTTCTAGATTAAAATTCATATATTAATTGCTATTAAATAATAGTTAATATGTTGAGAATATTTTATTTACTAAATGAAGTTTTAATTTAGCATTAATTACCTCGTTTTATTGCAGATTATGAGCAGGGTTACTGCTATGAGATATTTTGCCTACTGATGCATTATAACCAAGCTGACAAGCAGCAATATATGGAGACTGTTAAGTTGTAGGAAGCATTTCACTTTAGATTAGCAATAATAGAGATAAAATTCAAGTGATTCCGAGGCTCCACTTCCATTGGCGTCATGGAAAATCATCAAAATGACAATGGAATTGACGACGAAATTTAAAAAAGGATGAGTTCTCCTCATGAAACAATGAAGAGGGCTCAATCACATTTCCAAGTGAAATGTCTTAATTGAGATGAAAACATGATAAAGTATTTCGCATGAGATTCATGCAAGGTGCAGTTTGTATATCAGAGTAGCCTAAACCGAAATCAGAAAACTCACAAGAATCAGTCGAATAAAAAAAAAAGTCTTTATGTTTAAAGTATGACACAAACTAAGCGATCAGATCAACTTAAAACGCACAATTCGTAGTAGCCAAAGAACAACAAATTTCAGTGGTAAACCATCATGCGAAAGATGAGGGGGAAAACTTTCATGGCCGTGACATCCTAAAAAAGACACCAAAAAGTGCACTTAGAAGAAGAAAAAAAAAACATTTTTTGTAGGACATGGCAGAATGTATATTTTGATTCAGCAAATCTTCGACAGCATCTGAAAACGCACTCAAGTGAGAAGCTATTTCCTTGTGCAAATTGCAGCAAGACATTTTTACTCGCTTACACACTGACGAGACTAAGGCTACAGTTCACTGCAGTGAAAAACTGTTAACATGTGAAATATGCTACAAGCGGTCTTCAAGTTTATATTATTTGAGATACACAAACTTGTGTGCTTAACGCATCACAACACCGTTTGAAGTACGAAAAATGCAAGAAAACATATCTCTTACAGTCCTGTCTTCAAAGACATAAAACGAATAAAAATTGTTCGGAATGTCAAAAGGTGCTTTCCTATTTTAATTCTTTTGAGCTACATTTGAGAAATTGTGAACACAAAAAACATTTTCTGCTTAAATTACCAGGAATACAGAGAAATAGAGCCAACCGCAAATCAATCTGCAAAGTTCCTAGTGGTGAAAGTTTTCTCTGGTGAAGTGTGGCAAATAATTTTCCTCAATGACATTTGTTACATTTCGTCGTTAACATGCATTAGAGGCCTTTTCGACGTCAAAAGACATTGTTTCTCCCTCCCTCTCTCAGACACTAAAACGCCAATTAGCTAGCGTTCAGATGAAGAAGAAACCTTTCACCTGTGAAATATGTGACAACGCCTTTTCACAGAAAGGAAATCTTTCCCTTCACATCAGAGCATTTCATGGAAAAGAGAAGCTGTTTTGAAATCATGTGGCTATAGAAAAAGCCTTAAGTTACATCTCAGATCTTACACAAAATTAAAACCTTTCACATTGTCACGTGTGTAGCGCTATGTTTTCATGTGTACGGTCCCTTCAAAATCACCAAAAACGGCACCGTCCATCTGAAGAATAAAATTTTTCGTGTAAAATATGTGGAAACAATTTTCTGAATTAGGCTCTCTTAAAAATCACATGAAAACGCACACCACAGATTGCTCCTTTGTATGTGAAATATGCCACAAGAAATTCTTCAGCTCGTATGACCTGAAAAGACACGAAAGAGTTCACACCGGAGAGAAACCTTTTTCATGTGAAATATGCAACAAGAGGTTTTCAGAGAGTTCGAGTATGAAAAGACATCTAAGAATACATACTGGTGAGAAACCTTTCATATGTGACGTGTGTAGCTGTACGTTTTCGGCTCTACAGTACCTTAAAAGGCACCAAAAAAGTCACCATCCAACTGAAGAGAAACTTTTTTCGTGTAACATATGTGACAAACAATTTTCTGAATCAAACTGTCTTAAACGACACGTGAAAAGGCACACCACGGATTGCTCCTTTCAATGCGAAATCTGTCGCAAGAAATTCTTCAACTCGTATGACCTGAAAAGACACGAAAGAGTTCACACAGGAGAGAAATCTTTTTCATGTGAAATATGCAATAAGAGATTTTCAGAGAGTTCGAGTATGAAAAGACATCTAAGAATACATACTGGTGAGAAACCTTTCACTTGTGACGTGTGTAACTGTACGTTTTCGGCTCTACAGTGCCTTAAAAGGCACCAAAAATGTCACTATCCAACTGAAGAGAAACGTTTTTCGTGTAAAGTATGTGACAAACAATTTTCTGAATCAGACTGTCTTAAACGACACGTGAAAAGGCACAACACAGATTGCTCCTTTCAATGCGAAATCTGTCGCAAGAGTTTCTTCAGCTCGAATGACCTGAAAATACACAAAAGAGTTCACACAGGAGAGAAACCTTTTTCATGTGAAATATGCAACAAGAGATTTTCAGCCAGTTCGAACCTGAAAAGACATTTAAGAATACATACTGATGAGAAACCCTTCACTTGTCCCGTGTGTAGCTCTACGTTTTCTACTCTACGTTCTCTTAAAATGCACCAAAAACACCATCTAACTGAAGAGAAACTTTTTCTGTGTAATATATGTGGGAAACAATTTTCTAAATTAGGGAAGCTTAAACAACACATGAAAAGACACTCCACAAATTGCTCCTTTTCATGCGAAATTTGTAACAAGAAATTTTTCTACTCCTCTCACCTGGAAAGACACGAAATTATTCACACCAGAGAGAAACCTTTTCTATGCCAAATTTGCAACAAGAGGTTTTCAGCCAAATCGAGCCTGAAAAGACATCTAAGATTACATACTGTTGAGAATCCTTTCACACTGTCCCGTGTGTAGCTCTACGTTTTCAGCTATACAGTCCCTTAAAAAGCACGAAAAATGCCACCAACTAACTGGAGAGAAATTTTTTTCTGTAAAATATGTGTGAAACAATTTCCCGAATCGAGATATCTTAGAAAACACATGAAAAGGCACACTACGGATTATTCATTTGCATGTGAAATCTGTCACAAGGATTTCTTCAACTCGTATGAGCTGAAAAGACCAAATCATTCACTTCGGAGAGAAACCTTTTCAATGCGAAATCTGTTACAAGAAATTCTTCGACTCGTATCGCCTGAAAAGACGCGAAAGAGACAGAGAAATCTTTTCCATGCAAAATTTAAAACGAAAGATTTTCTGCCAGTTCGAGCTTGAAAGTCATCTGAGCGTTCATACTTATCAGAAACCTTTCACTTGTGCCGTGAAAGAAACCTTTCACGGCACAATGTTTTCAACTCTACGCTCCGTTAAAAGGCACCAAAAATGCCACCATCTCACTGAAGAAAAGCATTTTTCGTCTTATATGTGGCAAAACAATTTTCTGAATCAGACCCTTAAAAAGCACCACATGAAAAGGCACACGATAGTTGATTACTCCTTTGCATCAAAATCTGTCACAAGAAATTCTTCAACTCGTATGGTCTGAAAATACACAGAGTTCACATCAGAATTTTTCATGTTTTCAAATTTTTCATGTGAAATTTGCAACAATAATTTTTCATACCGTTCGAGTCTGAAACGATATGTAAGATAACATAGTGATGAAAACCTTTTATTTGGCCAACGTACGCGAAAACATTCTTGCAAAAGGAATATCTGGTGACCCACTCAAGAATTCAACACAGCTAATGGCACTGCTTTTGCAAGTCTCACTTGAGTTTTAAAAATATCGTACTTACGTGGACTGAACGAAAAGTAACGGAATGAGTTTTAATGTCACCCAAAAATTGAACTCTTGTAGACACTGTTTAATGCTATGCGTTGAAGAAAGATGCAGTATTGGAAATCTGCTGATATGCAGCACTTTTCCGAAGTCATTTCAAGGGTTCACTTTAATTATTATTATTAGTTGCTTAATTTTTGCTAACTTAGAAATAAAATCCTCATGAAGGAATGGATACACTGTTTCCCTGAACAACTACCTGCGATTTTCTTTTGTTAATTTTTTGGTCGGATCCTTGCATGTTGTTTAAATTAAATCGATGGCTTCGCACTCGATGGTCAAAAGAAAACAGAAATCTGTTGCAAAGAAGTTTTCGAAGAGTTTGGTGTTCTCCTACGAGCCACTGTGCAGTTGAATATTTCATATCACTCTGATTATTTTTCTGTGAGAACTCTCAAGTGAATTTCATCGATGTTTGCGGCATCTTCAATTCATCTTCATGGTAATATCTAGTACCATGAAAAGTTTTCGCCCAATCTTTATAATGTGTAATCACACTGCCCCTCGTCGCTTGAAATTCACATGTTTAAAGATGTCAGACTAAATGGGAACAAGAAAGTAATGAAAGTGGGAAGACAGCAGCAGCTACTATATGGGAGTGCGCAACTTCTCTCTGTGTATTAGATTTTGTCATTATAAATATCAGAGAACTTTTTGGATGAATAAAATTTTAGTTAATTAGTTTTGTTTTATTCATCATTGGTTTATTTTTTTTATTTTTGTTTAAACTACCATTTCATGTTCCACATGTTTTTTTTTTTAATTTACTCTGAAATGAGAATTGTATTCATCTGCTTTGCAGACAGTTTATTACCCTTACAAGTGAATTACAAACTGTAATTTTCTAAGCAATTTCGGATGAGGAGCTTTATTTTCTGAAATTTAATAAGATGCAGTTGTTTTTGTAAAGTTGTTAGAATATTTTAGTAACATACGATTACTAAAATATATATATTACATATATATGTTTTAGTAATCGTTTTTAAATATTTTAGATAACATAACAAATACTCGTTTTAATGTATATGCTTTTAAAAAATATATATAATAAAGAGGTTTTCGGATATGGCAATGTGTATCCCAGGATATAATTGAAATTCACTTCTAAAAAGCACATTAGATCGAAGTAATCACGCACACACAATTTTTTCTCTATTTCAAAATACAACTTGTACTACTTGAGTTCTCAATGTGTTCATCGAAATTTTACTGACAACTTCCTTGAGGAAACTTCACTCAATGAACCGATCCCTATATTCTCTCATATTGATGACAGCAATTGCTAGTTTCTAATTCCATTTATAATCACTTTGTATTCATTTTCCCCCCTCATTCATTTCTCTTATGATGCTGTTTCTGTATGCAAATCTCTCCCTACCTCATGGTTTAGTTTCATTTGAGCCTACACCAAACTACAAGATTTTGTCCATGATCCAACCTGTTTATAGAAGTGCAGTAGATAGATTTATTCGAAGAAGTTTTGGCCATTATTATAACTTACATCGGCAAAAAGTGTGATGAGATACAAGAGAACTTTTGACTGAGTTCATATTTTTTGTGTTCTGGAAACATTTACAGTCGACTACAATTGCCAAGTTCTTTAGACTCTCAATAAATAAAATTTCTGGCATTATTATTCATTTAATAAGATTTTAATCACTGCAATATAAAATAATAAAACTGGTATGGGAATGAAATGAAAATGCCACTGTAATACTGGCTGCAAACACAACACAAAATAATCAACATGCATAATCGACAATTACAAATGTCCCTCAACCATTCCAGAAGCTCACCATATCCTTTCGAAAGAAAGATCAGCGAAATAGACACAAAAATATCTCCTGTCTCTGATGGCATTCCTGCAATAGTACTGAAAGTTTGCACACCAGAACTGTTTCCTGTCCTAAGATCCCACAGACTGGAAATTGGCCTATATTCAACCCATTCCCAAGAAGGGCGACATATCACTGCTGTCTAACTACTGCCCCATCTCCCTCACCTCAGTCCTGGCTAAAATAATGGAAAAAATCAATTCCCAACTCCTACACTACCTAGAAGCTACCCTTCTAATAAACGATCACTAGTGTGGATTCCGTCGCTCCCGATCAACAGGAGATCTGCTCACATATGTCACCCATCTACAGTCAAATGCCATGGATAATTTTGGCGAATCTCAAGTGGTTGGACTTGATATCTACAAGGCGTTTGACCGGGTCTGGTACAAAGGCTTACTAACCAAGCGACCATCATTTGGTCTACTCAAGACCTATAGTTGGATTGCCAGCTTTGTCTGTGGTGGATTGCTCCTTTTCCTCTCACCATTCAACTAATGCTGGGGTTCCTCGAGGTTCTGTCCTCTCACCAACTCTGTTCCTACTACATATCAATGACTTTCATCTTACCTCCAACTGAATACAGAGTTTTGCAAATGACAGCACATTGTACTCCTTTCTTTCCTTTGATAAACCTTACTTAATACAACCCACCTCAGCCTACAGAACAGCAACCAATACTGCCCTCAGTTCAGACCTCCAATGGGGTTCAGATAACAGTCAATTTCAATGCAAATAAAACCTAGTACTGTCATTTCTCAAAAAAAAAAAACATTTTCTCCCATTATTATTTTTGACAATACCCAAATTTCCAGTCAACATGAGATTTCTCTTGGAATTACCCTGACAGCAAGCCTCTCCTGTCAAACACAACAACCATTACTTCCTCAACTTCTAAAAAACTAGAATTTCTCTTTCGTTCAAGATGATATTTCACCCTGAATAGCTGTTAACCTTATACAGGGTGTCCCAAAATTCACGCAAGATTTAAATTTAGCGCCATTTGAGCGGTAAAGTGTTGCCAACGAGAAAAAAAAATACAACGTAAAAGCTGACAGTTCAGGGTTATTAAAGATGACCACACACAGCGAAGAGAGTTCGTTGAATGGATTATGGAACAACAACAAGTGGATGCTTATTTTTCGAACAAAATCATCTTCAGCGATGAGGCTTATTTTCATCTTGATGACTTCGTTAATCGACAAAATTGTCGCATTTGGGGTTCAGAAAATCCACGAGTGATTGTTGAGAAACAAAGGCATCCACAACGTGTCACTGTTTGGTGCGGATTTTGGGCTGGAGCCATCATCGGTCCATTCTTCTTCGAAAATGCGGCTGGTAAGGCAATAACAGTTAATGGTGCTCGCTATCGCAACATGATATTCCAGTTTTTTGTGCCTAAATTTCAAGATATGGATGTGGACGACATGTGGTTTCAGCAAGACGGTGCCACATGCAATACAGCCCGAGAAACAATTCAATTACTGCATGAGTCATTTCATGGTCGTGTAATTTCCCCTTTTGATGATCAGAATTGGCCGCCCAGATCATGTGACTTAACGCCGTGCCAACAGGCCCACACCACCCACGCCTTGAAGGAGGAAATTGAGCGCTGTATCAACGACATTCAGCCACATTTATGCAAAACGGTCATGGAAAATTTCGACAAAAGAGTGCGTATGTGCCAGCAAAGCCATGGAGGTTATTTACCCGATATGCTATTCCATGCATAACCCTATACTGTATACTTTATGAATCAATAAGAAATTTCACTTTTTAACTAAAAACCTGTGTTTTCCATCAAAATTTCTTCTTGCGTGAATTTTGGGACACCCTGTACAAATCACAAATCTGCCCAACCATCGAATACTGCTCCCACATATGGGGTGGGGTCCAAAAAGCTCCCTCAAATTGCTCGCTCCATACAGAGGAGAGCAATCAGATTTATTATTGACCCCATCTCTTACCAATTCGCTTCCCTCAGTTTCACACAGACAATTGGTTTCTGCACTGTGTGTCTTCTACAAATATTTACATGGAAAATTCCTCCGAAATAGCATCAATAATTCCCTCACTTAGTACTAAGCTCGTTAGAACATGTGCAGCTGCTGCTCAAGATCCATACACAGTGCACCTTGAAATCCATAGAAGTTTCTTCTCCTCCATTCCTGCAATCGTTATACTATGGAACAGTCTTCCCCTTGATGTCTTTCCTAGGGAATACAATCTACAGTCATTCAAATGTAATCTGAACAAGTACCTTCTTTTCCAACCCATACATGGTTAGTACTACCGTGCTATAGGTTGACCTAAAAGAAGGTACTACTGTGCTATAGGTTGACCTGCCAACCTTGGGGCATGGGCCCCATGCTACCAAGTGCATTGCTATGTTGCAGATAGGGGAATGGCCTCTGGATACAGAGGTTAGCTGCAAATAAATGGAAACCTGTGAATATGCGGTCGTGGACAATGGGACAGCATCTACCAACAGGAAGTGGTGAGATAGACAGTGGCATAGTTATCTCTATAAAAAGCCACACATTTCCACCGACATGGATGCGACATGGCGAGATGTAACCGCCATTCAATAAGCTACAGCACGCTGGAAGTTGGGGCAGCAACAACTTTCATCCTGATCAGCAGAAGATCACTATAAGTGACAATGGTGCAGAGGACATTTTGGTAGGCTGACAATCATAAAGAATGAGAAATGGTTATTACACTGAGTCTCTCTAGAAGGTTATTGCTGGACAAGGAAGGCAAGGGGACACCACTTTGTTCTGTTTTTCCCTAGTAAGATAGCATAGCAGTATGGATGGACATTCTAAAAGATATTAAAGTGCACGCTGGCTCAATACTCGTGTGCGGCAGGGGAAGAAGCAAGGCTTCTCAGTTCCTAAGCCAGCGAAATCCTTGTACATTCGTTGGGATGTGGAATGTGAGAACCCTCCTTGGGAAATTGGAAAATTTGAAGAGAGAAATGAATAGATTAAAAATAGCTCTATTGGGAATTAGTGAAATGAGATGGAATGGAACTGGAGACTTTTGGAGTAGTGATTACAGTATCATTTATTCAGGTGTTGAGACAGGAAAAAATGGAGTCGCGGTTGTTCTCAATAAGGAATGGGAAAGGAGAGTAATTAAATCAGTAAAATATAGTAGTAGATTGATAATGGAATAACTAGAAGCAAAGCCAACAATTATAATATACCTACAAGCTTATATGCGAACTAGCGACTATGGTGATGAGGTTGAGAGGGTGTATGTAAATATTGAGCATGTAATCAAACTCACCAAAAAGGAAGATAATATTGTCATGGGTGATTGGAATGCAGTTATTGGTGAAGAGAAAGGTGGGAAAGTATTGACTTGATTGCAGAAATGAAAGCAAAGATAGACTTTTGGAGTTCTGCCACCAATTCAATCTGATCATTATTAATACCTGGTATGAGGTACCAAAAAGAAGGTACACTTGGAAAGTGCCAGGGGATATAGGAAGATGCCAACTAGTTTATATTCTGACAAGAAGTAGATTTAAAAATCAAGTAAAATCATGCAAAAGAGACATTTAAAAAATCTGTGACTACCAAGGAAAAGGCCCAAATGGAACATAAGCTGAAAACAGGAAAATCAGAGAAACTATAAACAGCAAACTGATGAAATCATTAAAACTGCAGAGAGGGAAAAGAAATCATAGAGGAAAACACATCAAGGCTGCCAATGACTGAATAGGATTAAGGAACAAGAAAATACACAAAAGTCATGGATCACCCTGGATATTCTAGATCTAATAGATGAAAGAAAGAAGTATAAAACTTCCGTAAAGGAAGAAAGCAAAAACAAATATAAACATATAAAAAATATGATAAATAGAAAGAGTAAAGAAGGAAAAGAACAATGGTATACATAAAAATGTAAACAAATAGAAGATCTAACAAAGGTTGGGAAAATCGATGAAGCTGATAACATTATAAAAGAAATAAGCTAACAAAACAAGAAAAGAAGTACATTTATCAAAAATAAACAAGGAAACATACTTATAGATATGGAAGAAATTTCGGAAAGATGGAAGGAGTACTTAGAAGATCTATATAGTGGAAAAGATCTAGACGCCAATGCTATAGAAGATGAAACAAGAATTGATGTGGAAGAAATTGGTCCAACTATAATAAAAGATGAATTTCAATAGGTGCTGAATGAATTGTCAACCAACAACGCACCAGGCATTGATAACATCCCTTCAGAATTAATAAAATACTCAGGAAACATAACTAAGTCATACCTTTTCAAGATCGTAAAGGATATTTATGAAACGGGTATCATCCCCAAAGATTTTACACAATGCTCAATTATACCCATTCCTAAAGTAAATAATGCAAACAAGTGTGAAAGTCATCCAACAATAAGCTTAATATCACTTGTTTTTAAAATACTATTCAAAAGTATACAAGAAAGAATAACAAAGAAGGTTGAAGAACATGTTGACAATGACCAATTTGGAAACAGCAGGGAACAAGAGAAGCAATCGTAGCTCTAAGAACAGCTATCGAAAGAAGATTTGAGAAGGATCAAAATACGCTGATGGTCTTTCTTGACTTTGAGAAAACCTTCGATAGTATTGACTGGAACCAAATGTTTCACCTCCTAAAAACAATAAAGGTAGATTGGAGAGATAGAAGGCTCACATTTAATCTTTACAAGCACCAAGCAGCCCTATAGAAACAGCCAGCAATAAACAAAAACTGCAATAGCAAAAATACCTTGAGGTGTAACACAGGAGTGCTCTCTTTCACTCATATTGTTTAATCTGTACATTGAAGATGCAATAAATAAATTAAAAGAACTAATAGAAACAGGAATTAAGATAAGCGGAATGGATATTAACTGGTGTTACAGTTCGCAGATGATATAGCAGTTATAGCTGAACGAAAACAAACTGAATGCCACCCTAACAAAGATGGAAGAAATTTTCACACAGCACAGTGTAAAAATTAATTATAAGAAAACAACTATTAATTACAAGTAAAGTAAATCCAATGAAAATAAACCTGGAAATAAATAATAACATAATACAACAGGTACCTCTTTTAAATATCTTGGAAGTTTTATCACAGAAGATGGAAGAAACCAATCAGATATTAAAACACGAATAATCTTAGCCAAAAAAGCATTCTACAACAGAAGAAACATTTTTACCAATAAAGGACTTAGTATCTAGCTCAAAAAAAAAAAAAAAAAGGCTAGTGAAAACATACATATGGAACATTGCATTATTATATGATTGTGAGGCCTGGACCCTATCAAAAAAAAACATCAAAAATTTGGAGGCATTTGAACTTTGGTACTGGAGAAAGATGATGAAAATTAGTTGGAAAGAAAGGAAAAGCAATGAAGAAGTTCTAAATGTAGTTCATGAAGAGCGGTCATTAATGAAACATCAATAAGAGAATAAAAAGCCTAATTGGACACCATTTGAGGCATCGGGACTGATTACAGAAATAATGGAGGGAACTGTAGAAGGAAAGAGACCACGAGCAAGACGAAGAATTTCATATATAAATAACAATGATACTAACTGGCGCTAAGAATTATGAAGAGATAAAAAGGAGGTCACAAGACAAGATGTTCTAATCTGCTGCTATAATTACCAATCTTCGGATTGCTGCACCAAAGAAGAAGACCAGTCTCTCATGTGTGAGCTTAACATATAAAGAAAAAAATTACTAAAGTTAAAACTCCAGTTGCACTGCACAGGGATGTTAAAACACTACTTCAATTCTAACCGAATAACCATATCAGCATGTCACATAAGTAACTGGACTGCATTCACCCAACTACATCATGCATAAATATATCAATCACTGCTTAAAAGCAACCAGTACATTCTACACCTCCTTGTCAAACAATTAGAATAATCAAAGTAAAACAAAGCAAAGTGTTGGATGATTTCCAATTCTACTTTATTGCATAGAAAATGAGTACTACTAAATATGAATTAGCAGCATCTAAATCTACGTACTTTGTAGATTATATATCCATGTAGACACATAAACAATCTGTAAATTACTACATGAAACAATCAGTGACAGCATATTGGTATAAAAACACTGACCAAACATGCAATCAGGAAATACAAATCAGTACTTTAAGTAGAAAATTCCATGTGGAAAGCTGAAGTAGATGATATTCGACCAGAAATGCTGAAGTATGGAAGTATAAAAGTCTTACAGTGGCTGCACTGCTAATTCAGAAGGCCTGGACAGAGGGACGAATTCCAGATGATTTGAGTAGAGCTCATGGTACCCGTATATAGAAAGGGAAATAAAACAATGTGAGAATTACAGAGGTGTTTCTCTGTTGAATGTTTCTGGTAAGATTTATTCAAGTATACTTGAGAAACGGTTGTGAAGGTTTGTGGAAGAAATGCTTGATGAACAACTAGCTGGATCAGGCAAAACAGGTGTCAGGTTTTCACGAATAGTTGAGAAATCATGAGACAAGATCTGTATTTAAGTTTTGTAGATCTGTAAAAGGAATATGACAAGCTACCAAGAGAGAGAGAGAGAGAGAGAGAGAGAGAAGTTATTCAAAACTTTACAGTTGTATGGTGTGAGCAGGGCATTATATCAAGCGATACTTAGCCTTTATTCGAGTTGTAAATCAGCAGTTAAAATTGAAGGAAGTACAAGAAGATGGCCTAATGTTAAATCTGGTGTCAGAAAGGATGTACATTATCTATATGGATCACATTATG
Organism: Typopeltis vanoorti; assembly: GCF_054136105.1. Classification (NCBI taxonomy): domain Eukaryota; kingdom Metazoa; phylum Arthropoda; class Arachnida; order Uropygi; family Thelyphonidae; genus Typopeltis; species Typopeltis vanoorti. The sequence goes on from NC_143572.1 coordinate 80,772,735, forward strand.
AAGGAAAGTGGTATTAAACCTGATATGAAAATTGAAGGTCTTAATCTCAGCTCTTTGCTATATGCGGACGATGTTATACTTCTAAATAAATCCACTACAAGGAAGATTCCCTGACAAAACTGAATAACTTTTGTAATAGATATGGTACGAAGGTCAACAATAAAAAAGACAAAGGCAATGAAAATAGGTATGAAATTAATATTAATATTATCAACTGCATTGTGAATGGAGAGCCTATAGAACAGTGTTTCTCAACCTGTAGTACGCAGGCAGACTTAAATTAATCATATAAATATATATTTTTTAATTATCTAAATAAATTAAAATTGAATAAGTAAGTAAAAATTATTGAAATCAAATGGAGACTTTAAAAAAAATATCATCAGAATGTTCAAAGGCGGAATTAATAAAACTATTGTTGTTCACTTCACCCTTTTTATTATTCGTCATTCTGCTCCTAAATTTGTACCTCAAAATGACAATAATAAAAGAGGGGTGACGTGAACAATAATATAGTTTTATAACTTTTGCCTTCTCTTACTGTTTTGTAAGATTTGAAGTAAACGTGGTATCCACATTTCAACCAATGGCTTCTTTATTGATTTTTATTATTGAAAGTTTCTCTCCTTCAATCAAGGCTGCGTAATCTTGAGAAGTGCTAAGTGATACTTGGACAAAGTGTGTCCTGAGAACCACAGTATTATATATTTATATATTTTTCGGAACCGTTTTTTAATAATGGAAAAGTGGCTTAGAACTAGGACTTAGAAAAAGAAACAGGTGATGCTAACTCTAATTGTGATACACGTGTTGTAATGGCGAGTAAATCTGATAATATTAAAGAAGAAGAAACAAGCAGTTCAAAGAAAAAATACAGTACGAAATATAACAGTTCATATTTGGAATTCGGTTTTACTTGGTGTGGAGATGGAAGTGAACAGCAACTAATGTGTTTTGTGTTATGAAGTGTTGTCGAACGAGTGCATTAAACCTGAGAAACTCCGACAACATTTAGAATCTAAACATTGTGATGTAAAAAATAAGCCAATTGAATTTTTTCAGCGATGCTCAGGGACATTAAATCATGGGAAAGATGTAATTTCGGCCATGGGTTCCATTAATAGCACGGCACTGGAAGCATCCTATCCCTTAAGTTTGCGCATAGCAAAAACAGGGAAACCTCATTCTATCAGGGAAAATTTGCTACTTTCAGCTATAAAAGATATGGTAAAAACCCTGTTTGGCAACAAGTTACTAAAAGATGTTGATTTGATTCCTCTTTCAAATGACACTGTCGGTTGCAGAATTAATGATATGGCAGGTGGCGTAGAATCTCAGTTAATCGAAAGAGTTAAGAAGAGCCCTTATTATGCATTGCAAATAGACGAGACTACTGATGTTAGAAATGATGCGCAGTTAATATGCTACGTAAGATATGCGCATGATGATAACATTCATGATGATATTCTGTTTTCTAGAACTTTGCCATCCCGAACAACTGGAGAAGAAATATTTCACACTCTCAATAATTACATAATACACAAAGGGATGGATCCAGTGAGAAAAATGTATAGGCTTCTGTTCGGATGGAGCTCGCGCCCTTACAGGCAGGTATAGTGGGGTTGTTTCTATGGTGAAGGAAGTAGTTCCGGATATGAATTGAGTACATTGTCTCATACATAGGGAAGCGTTAGCCTCCAAAGGAATGCCACCAGAATTTAAAACTGCTATACAACGTTGTAAAGCTAGTTAATTTTATTAAGCTCGACCGTTAAATAATAGGTTATTTTCAGTACTCTGAGATGAAATAGGCAGTGAATATATACTACTTTTGCTTCATTCTGAAATTCACTGGCTTTCCAGGGACAAAGTACTAACAAGGTTATTTCAATTAAAGCACGAAGTTTTATTTTTTGTAAATGAACATAATTCTGATTTTGCATCAATCCTTGTTGACGAAGCATGGTTATTAACACTATCCTATCTTTTAGGGTTTTTTTTCGAAATTAAATGAACTAGGCTTTAACTGTTTTTGATGCATGCCCATGACAAAATAAAGGCATTCGAGAAAAAACTGGTTTTATGGATTAATTATGTAAAAGACAGGCAATTCGCACTTTTTCCAACATTGGAATCCTTTTTTAGTGGAAAATGATATTTTTTTGATTCTGAGTTTCTGGAAAGGGTTTGTTACCACCTCAAAAATCTGAAACGGAATTTTGAAACATATTTTCCGAGTAGCTTTTATAAGAAATTTCTGTGTGTTCGCGATCCGTTTCAGGCTTGCAGTCAGGAGAACGACCTTTCGTTATCGAAAAAAGAATAGTTAATTGAACTTTGATGTGACAGTGGACTTAAAATGCAATTCCGTGATCTTGGTTTGGCTCGATTTTGGATCTCGCCTTCAGTGAGAAGTGAATTTCCCGAATTATCTGAAGAAGCATTGCAAATCGTAATGCAGTTCTCTACAACCTATCTTTGTGAGGAAGATTTTCATCGCTCCTTCAAATAAAAACAAAATACAGAAATCGTCTTAGTGTGTGTGCCGATCTTCGACTGAATTTGACCAATATTGAGCCAGATATTCAGCAACTCTGCAAGGGCCGAGAAGCTCAACCATCTCATTAAAGTGAGTAGTAGCAAAATTAGATCATATTATTTATTTGTTTAATAAAAATTAAAACTTTGTTCAGTGATGGTACACTTTCAATCGTTTACTTCCAATTTAATTAATTATGTTTCCATATGTACTCAACATTCTTTTAGATTTATTTTGTTATAAATGGCACAGTTTTACCGAAATGTTGGTAATTCCTACTGAGGTTTTTAAAAAAATTACGAAAAGTCAAAATGACGTATAGGGAAATAAATTAAAAACAGTATGTTTATTTTTGAAGTAAAACTTTAATTCCAACATTCTAAAATGTTATTTTTCTTGCTTTTCTGTTCGCGAAATCGTCGATGACATTGTCGAAGTCTATTTCATCACTCAGCTGCTATTTTATAGACAGTAAGGCAAGATTTCTTAAACGCCAAACAAGTGCCGCCCCTGGTGGATCGCCCAATCCATCGTAGAATTGTTTTCAGCATTTTACTGGTCCGTAGACTTAGAAAGGTTGAGAAACGCTCTATAGTATAGAACAAGTGAAACATTTCAGCTACTTAGGCACGATTTTTAGTGAAAATGGTAAATTAAATATGGAAATGACAACAGAATTATCAAAGCCACAATGGTAGGAATCAACTGATTTAAATTTATATGAAATGAGAGAGAAATTAGTCAAAACACTAAATTAGCTGCATATAAGACAATGTGCAAACCAATTTTAACTTATTTATCTGAGATCTGGGTTAGAAGTAAAACACTTGACCAAAGACTAGAGACCACAGATAATAGAGTTCTGAGAAAGATTTGGGGGGAGGGAATGAACAGATCGCATTAATGCCAATATCACATTAAAAACGAGGATATTGGGAAAGAATTCGACATTGTTAGCGTTCAGGAATTTGTTAGTAGAGCTAATCTCAGTTGATACTGTCACTTAAATAGAGTGGGAGAGGAATTATTAACAAACTAAGTGATCTCTTCCAGTTTTGCAGGAAAAAGACCCAGAGGAAGACCAAGATATAGATGGATTATTATAGATGGACCAATATATATGCCGGAGAAAGAAGATAGAAATATAAGATCTGATAATGTTGTGTCTTGACAGGTGACATATTGATTTAGAGGAAAACTGTAGATAGAAAGTTAGTAATGATGTAAACTTTTCATGTAGTACTATCATATTCTTTACACCCCTTCAGGGTACATGTCACGAATTTGATGATGATGGTGATGTAGACACATAAAAATATAATATAAATTAAAAAAAAAAGAAGTTATTTGAAAACATCCACAAAATTAAAATAATGTTAAACATGGTACAAAATATTGGAATATTCCAAATTTTTCTGATCGGTTTTGAGGACAGCATACAAACAGCATACACGAGCATTTCAACAGCTGCGGGACTGACTGCCGTGTGAAGATGCGTTTGCGCGCGGAGTTCAGTTAATCATTTGCTAAACATGGTTCACCTCAAGGGCTCACTTTAGTGATTATGGGCATGGGAAATCCGTGGTACCTGATGCTGGATCATGCCTTACTTAATGTATATACATCTGTCATATTATCTGTAGACTGGTCCCTCCCCTTTTTTCTTTCCTTCTTTCTTTTCTTCTTGCTCCTTCCCCAAATGCTATTAGAGTATTCGAGGGTTAGGGGTGAATCTTTCCTATTTTGCTATTTCATCTTATGTGGAAAGGGCCTCTAACCCTACCACTTTCTTCTTGCAGTGACTTCACTCCAAAATGCTAATATGGTTGTCCCTTATAACTCATCTCATGCTGCATCGGCTGTCGCGCAGCATAATCAGAGCCGCATTCCGGGCTTAGGCAGAGGGTCCTGTTCGAGAAGTATATTACAGTCTCCATCAAAAGTCAGTGATGCTGTGAATGAGCAACACAAAAGGTATAGGATTAATCTTAGAAAGGAATTTTACATAGGCACATGGAATATCCGGGCTCTACAGATGGGTACTCTTGAGATTGTCTGTAAAGTGATGGATATGTATAAAATTGACATCCTGGGAATTACAGAGACCAGATGGAATGGAGACAGTCACTTCAAAAGACAGAATGGTAAGCTAGTTACTCAGGTGGTGACTCAAAACATGGGGTAGCTCTGATACGGAGGACAGCTCAGGCAAGAAGCCTTCTTGGTTATAACCCCATTAATGATAGCTTACTTTCTATTAAACTTAACGCTCAGTCTACATGTATCAATTGTGGTAGTTTATGTACCCCACACGGATAAGCCGGAAGAAGAAAGTCAGGAATTCCATGAAAACTAACAAACTGTTTTGGACTGTCTACCAAGGAGAGACATACTTTACATCTTAGAGGACTTAAATGCAAACGTTGGAAAGGGTGTGAGAATCAGGACAGAGTGTGGCAAGAAGATGGTCTGGGTGAACGTAACACCCATGCTGAAAGATTGTTGGAATTTGCTTATGCAAAAAGTTAGTTATTACCAATACCTGTTTCTAGAAACATCCACGACGGACCTATACTTGGACCTCTAATATTGATAGGTCAAGGCACAGGATTGATTACACCCTGGCTCTCCAGCGGTGGAAGACAAGCATCTCTGATGTGCATACTTGTCCTGGAGCAGATTGTGGTATAACCTCTCAGCTAGTAAAAGCCGAAGTAAGACTAAGACACCGAAAACCTCCAGGTCAGGCACATCCCACTAGATTGGATGTTATAGTATGCCCACACTTTAGAGATCTCCGCTTGGAAACTTGCTAAGAATAGTTGATTCATGCTGAAGGGGAGAAAGAAATGAAGGACGTACGAATTGGTCGTCAATACGCAAAATCACGTGCTTTATATGTAAAATTTTCCAAATATTATACAAGCAACATAGTTAACTACAATGATCATAAAAGAGAAGTTAATTTCCGACGTGTAATAATAAACAACTCATCCCACAATACGGATTGATTACCCTATTAACAGAATGGATTCTCTTTCTGTTGACATGCACAGAAGTGTCGAATGGTCTCGAATCTGTGGGCGTATACTATAGAGTAATTCCTAGTGGATTCACAGAAGAAATCAACTCGGTTGGATGATTTTTTGGAGCTCAATGAGGAGAATCCACCAGACATGCTTTGGGAAGGAACCAATGTGATGATACAGGATACAGCAAAGAAGTACCTTGGCCCAATAAGAAGATCAAGAGACCCATGGATATCAGATTCAACATGGGAACTAATCAAAAGAAGGCGGTTGAAAAACCAAAGAGACACAGGGACTGAAGAATACAAGGGATTACATAGAGAAGTCAGTAGAGCCATCAAGCAGGACAAGGAAAAGTTCTATACTAATAAATGTGAAGAAATGGAGTTCCAGATGAGGAGGCACAATTATAAAAGGATGTCTTATTTAGTTCGTGACTTAAAGCACAAGTTTAAGCCTAAATTGAATGTAATAAAAGACAGGAATGGAGCATTAGTAACAGAAGAGTTGAAAATCAAAACCAGATGGAAAGAATACTGTGAGGAACTGTACAGCAGAGTGGATAAAGAAAATGTGGAGCACTCTCACCAGGAAAATTTTTATTTGGAACCTCCTCCACTTAGGCCTGAAGTTGAAAGAGCAGTTAAGCCGCTTAACAGCAATATCCCAGTAGAGTTAATGAAGGTCACAGGGGACGGAGGGATAAGAGTGTTTCATATATTGATTACAAGGATATGGGAGACAGGATCATGGCCTAGAGACTGTAAGAAGTCGGTTTTCATACTTCTACATAAGAAATGTGATATGAAGGCGTGCAAGAATTGTAGAACATTAGTTTAATAATATCTCATGCAAGCAAAATTTTATTGAAGATCATGCTAAATAGGATTGAACCCAAAGTTGAGGCAGAGATGCCCGAGCAGCAAGCAGGTTTTAGGAAAGGTAACCACAACAATGATCAGATCCTTTGCCTGAGACAGATCATAGAAAAATATAAAGAATTCAGACTCCCTCTGGCAATGTGTTTCTTAGACTACTCTAAAGCTTTTGACTGTGTTGAGCATGTGAAACTGGGAAGTAATGAAAAGAATGGGTTTTCCTCAACACACTATCAGGTTGATAGCCGACTTGTATCAAGAAGACACGGTAAGTACAGGTGTTGGATTGACTGACTGGCTTCAAGTTGAAAAAGGAGTTAGGGAGGATGTTTAGTTTTTCCTCACTTGTTTAGTATATTTGTGGAGAACATCATGCGTGAAGCATTGGATGAGCCCAGGACAGGAATTAGGATAGAATTTAGATTGATCAGTAATCTGAGGTATGCTGATGATACACTACTCCTTTTTAATGACATGGAAGAACTAGGACAACTTCGTGACAATTAACAAGATCAGTAATAACAGAGAACTTCAACTCAATCCTAGCAAGGCAAAGATTATGGTTCACAAAGAAATACAAACAGAGAAGCTCTTGTGAAGCAAGTGTACCTTAATGGAGAAAGAATTTAGGAAGTCAGCAAGTTTCAGTACTTGGAATCCATTATTAATATGAAGAATTGCTATTCAGAAGACGTCAGAGAAAGGTTAGGAATGGCTAAAACAACAGTGAGAGATCCGTCTAAAATCTGGAAGGATGGGTTTATCTCCATGGGAACAAAGTTGAGGATTTTGGATGCAGTTGTTTTTCCAACAGCAAGTTATGGATGTGACACTTGGTACCTAAAGAAGTCAGATAAGAAACGGATACCTGCTTTTGAAATGAGGAGTTACAGAAGGTTGTTGAGGATATCATATACTGACAGGCGTACACATGAATGGGTGTTAGAAAAGATCAGTAGAACTTTAAGGCTCCTTAAGGATATTGACAGAAGAAAGTTAAAATATTTTGCACACATAGAAAGGATGGAAAGGGGAATTCTCAGAACAGTAATAGAAGGTAAGGTTCCTGGAAAAAGAAAGGTGTAGACCATCATTGAGAAGGATGGATGGTGTGTATGTGTGTGGAGTGACTGATCTCCAGAGAGTTGAGGTCGCCAGAAAAGCAAACAACAGGACTACATGGCAAGGCATGGTGTGGCACATCACCGAGCACTGGAGTGACCATACGGCATCTGTAGATGCCCAGTGAACATAGAGAGTGAAACATGGCTGGAAAGAGTGATATATCGGAAGCTAAGACGTGTCGTACAGTGTCTACACAAAGAAGGCTTAACTGAACACTTTTTACCTTAGGAATTGAAATGTTCTCACGCAAGCTTGAGCAGAGTATTGAGATATTATACTAATAATCGGAGTTTGCAAAATAATTGCAGCAATAGTAGACAAAAGGTAATAAGCCCTTTAGGAGATCCGAGGAGGTTGAAGAATATCTTGAAGAAAAACTGCTTCCGAAGCGTAAGGTATTTTCAGAGGAAATGGAAAGAACGTGGTGTGAATGTGTCTAAAACTACGATGTTCAGACGACTTCACCAATTGGATTTTTAGTCACATGTGCCTAAGACAAAGCCCTTTATGACTTCCAAGCAAATGGCGGCAAGAGTGCAATGATGTAAGCAAAGACTGTTGTAGGGTCAAGGGGACTGGAAAAAGGTACTTTTATGCGATTATTATAATATTTTTTGTGCAGTGTCGGCATAAAGGTAAGCGGGCGTTGAATCGCATCACATCGCAGAGCCTTCTTCAAGGGCCGCTGACGTCAGTAGAAAAAATAAAATAAAAACACGTTTTAATATTAGCGTTTGTTAAATGCGGATATGCACTAAATAGATTGTATTTAATACTTTTAACATTTATCAATTTTGCTAATATTTGACAAAAGTTGTAAGTTTTTTTTCGGTATGTGTAGTATAGAGTTGGAGGAAGCAATGGATGAGTCCGGAGGCTTGCCCAAGGCATCATGTGACAGGGAGAACTTTGCACTACCGACTTTCTTTCTTACATGCAGCATGCATTCGCCAGTTAGGACCTGAGGCGCGTACGTGTATCCGACTTAGTCTCTATTACCAAGTGACATTTAGGCGTTCTTTGAAGAATAGACCTCACCAGTTGTTGTGTGAATCGTCGAATTTTTGATTCCTAACCACACAGTCAATGTGTAGTTAATTCACACTAATGAAAGTAGATTCAAAATTTAACCTATGAATTTACAAATCCAAGGAGAATTTATGAATTTTTTAAGTATTTATTATTTTTATTTACATTTATTTTTTTTTATGTCCTACCAAATTTTTGTTCAATGCTTTTTTTAACTTTAAAATATATTTTTGAGCATAATGGAACGAAAAAAAATTATACGGAGCTTCAAATAAAATGAAAAAAAGAAAAGCGTAGAAAGAACTTGAAAAGCAGAAACAGAAAGAACTTGAAAAGCAGAAACAGAAAGAACTTGAAAAGCAGAAACAGAAAGAACAGCTAACTAAATTTCTCAAAAAGTCTGAAGGCTTAATTTCGTACCTCTTAGATAGACTAAAAGATTTAAATTTAGATATTAAATATTCGTGGACACAAGGATACGATAACGGGGCAAACACGCGAGGAAAACTCGTGGGCGTTCAGAGACACATGTGCAGCACACACGTTAAACATGGTGATCACTGATGCTGCTAAAGTTGATACTGAAACAGCGAGGTTTTATAGCACTATGTAAGAAATTAATCATTACTTTCGTGCTTTGAGCAAAGGATGCGATGCACTGTAAAATATAGCGAAATTGCACTTAAAACTTTATCAGATACTAGATGTGACACAAAAATTGTGCTCCTAAGTTCGTGACTTTCACCGTTCCCCTTACATAGTCATTTCTCAGATGATACTTTCTGGTCACACTGCACATCCACCTAAGCATTCTCATCTCCGCTACCTCCATCCTGCTGATGTTATTTTTTCACACGACACAGTTTCCATAGCATACGTCATTGCTGGTCTCACGACTGTCCTGTAGATTTTGCCTTTAAGATTGATCGGCACCCTCTTATCGCATAGCACTCCAGCCATCTCTCTCCAGTCATTACATCCTGCTTGATCTTGCATCTCACTTCCTTCTCAGCCCCACCATCCTCTTTCATTGTTGAACCTAAGTATCTAAAGTCACTGACCTTCCTGATGACATTTCCTTCCTGCTCCAGATCTGTCTCCTGGCTGCCATCCACTTTGCAACATATATACTCTGTCTTACTTCTGCTCAATCTCATACCTCTCTCTTCCAGTACTTTCCTCCAACCTTCCAGTTTAGCTGCCACTTCTTCTCTTGAATCTGCACACAGCAAGATGTCATCAACATACAACATAGTCCAATGCGCGTCTTCTCTTACGTTCTCCGTCACCACCTCCATCACGATAATAATAAGGAATGGACTTAATGCTGACCCTTGATGTAAGCAAACTGTCAGTGGAAAACTTTATGTCTCTCCCAGGCACGTTCGAACTCTTGTCTTCACATTTCTGTACATCTCCTGCACCAACCTGACATATTTCTCCGGTACCTTCTTCTCCCTCAAACACCTCCAGATTTCTTGCCTTGGCACTCTATCATACGCTTTCTTCAGATCAATAAAAACCAAAAGTAGCGACTGTTGCTTCTCTCGAAACTTTTCCATTATCTGTTGTAACCCAAAGATAGCATCTGTCGTCGATCGACCAGGCAATGAAGCCAAATTACTCCTTTGCATTCTTCACCTTCCTCAGTCTTCCATCAAGAACCCTCTCTAGAATCTTCATTGTGTGGGAAATCAACTTTATTCCTCTCTCTGTAATTCTTAGTCTTGACCATCCCCTTTACTCTTGTAGATGGGGAAAAGAGTACTTTCCCTCCATTCCTCAAGTATATTTTCCTATTGACAAGCTTTTATTAACAGGTCCCACAGCAGGTCAATTCATTCTTCCATTGCCTTCCATGCCTCCATTGGGATCCTATCAGGGCCTACCGATTTTCCATTCTTCATCCTCTTTATAGCTTCCTTCACTTCCACTCTACTAATGTTCTGCATCATCCCCTCATTAGTCTCCTCATCTTCTCTGTGAATCCTTGCATCTTCTTCATTCAGAAGCCCTTCAAAGTATATTCTCCATCTGTTTCTTATATCCACATCTTTCCTTAATACCCTTCCTCCAGAGTCTTTGATCTGCCTCACATAGACGATGTCCTTTGATGCCTTATTTCTACATTTTGCCAATCGATAGATCTTTCTCTGTCCTTCCTTTGTTTCTAATTCGTCATAAAGGTCTTGATATGCTATGGCTTTCGCCTGTACAACAACTCTTTTGGCTTCTCGCTTTTTCTCTCTGTATTCCTCTCTGTCCTATTCCACTCTTGACTCGTCCCACTTCTGCTTTCCCTTCCTCTTAGCCATCACTGCTTCTTGAATTATTATTCCACCACAAACCCTCCTGCTCTCTAATTTTTCCAGATGTTTCACCAAGAACCTCAATTGCATAGCGTATAATTACTTTTGAATTATGTCTCCACCAGTCTTGTACACTTTCTAGTTCATCTCAAATTCTCTCTAACACCCTCTCCCTAAAACGATTCCTCACACCCTGTTCTTTTAAGCGAAACCACTTAATTTTCTTCCTCCCATGGCTTCCAGAGGTTCTTTATTTTCGACTTTATTTTAAAGTCTGCACACAGCAGCCGGTGTTGATGCGCCACCTGATCTGTTGGGATTACCTTACAATTTGTTACTACCTTAAGATGTTTTCTTCTAGTCAAAAAGTAGTCAATCTGTGAACTATTGTTGCCACTTCTGAATGTTATCAAATGCTCCGCCCTCTTTCAGAAAAAGGAGTTCACAATTGCCAGATCAAGCGCTACTGCAAAGTCGAAAATCCTCTCTCCTTCCTGGTTCATCATTTCGATGCTATTTATTTTGTTATACTTAATAAAAAGTTTTCTTATATATACACGTAGAGTAAAATACATTTTGGATAGTTTTCTTCGTTTATAAGTTACTATTTTTGGTGATAAAGTAAGTTTATGTATTTATGTGTACCCAAAGTCCGTAGCCATATTGGTTACTAGAGAATTAATTTAGCTCAAAACAGTCTCTGTGAGTCCTGTGACCTTATCTATGAGGGAGATCCGCTAGAGGACGCACGGTGAACGCCTGTTACTGAATCTGCTCCTATTCCAAACTTAAATGTAATTGCCTTAATATAACCACCTTTAAAATATGCTCAAATGAATCGTCTAAGTAATCTGAAAAAGTAGACTAGTTAATCATCAAAATCGATCCAGTGGTTCCTGTAAAACTATTTCTTCAAAAATTCAAGCTACAGCTGAAGAACAAACACCATAGTCCCTGACGCCATATAATCCTTCGACCCACGTGCTGCGTCGAACGACGCCATCGTCACCTAGACGATATGTACGCCCACCGTTTGCAGATCTCTGCTTGGCGTTTTGCCAAGAATAGTTGATTCATGCTGAGGGGAGAAAAAAATGAAGGATGTACGAATTGGTCGCTAACATTCGAAATCACGTGCTTTCTTGTCTGTCGCTGTACCAGTAGAAGCTTGATTTTTGTTGTCGCTTTTTCCCATTATTTTTTTTATTATTAATTTGTATGGATCCAGTACAGTCAACAAGTTCTGTTGTTAAACGTTTCAGTAGCTCTTGCAAAAGAATATTGAAAAATGTTCTGACATTCTACGAAAAAGAATCGTTAAAAGGCAGTCTCCTAGTTCCCCTTTCTCAAGTCATAAAACGTGCAAGTGCAATTGCGGACTGTCATAAGAATTCGTAGGGAATCAAAAGGTGAAGGTAAGCCAAAATTTAAATCTCCTAAAAAAAAGTGCCTGAGAAAGAAAACCATCGAAACCGTAGCTTTGAATGATTTTGATGTGGACGTTATAAGAAGAACTATTCACGAATTTTACGTGGTCGAGAAAAGAGTGCCAACTGTTTTGAAATTGATTCCTGCGTTAAAGAAAAAATTAATTTTCCATGCAAAAGAGAAACTTTAAGGAAAATACTTCATGAAATTGGATTTTGTTTTAAAAAGTCCCAAAATAAAAGGAAACTTATCATCGAGCGAAGTGACATTGTTTTATCTAGAATGCAGTATTTGAGAGCAATAAGACGTTTCAGGGAGGAGAAAATACAAACTGTGTATCTAGATTAAACTTGGATTGATAGTAATTTAATTTATGGAAAATGTTGGAAATCTAAAGAAGAATGTGGAGTTCTGCAAACCGGAAATGCCTCGTGGCACATAATTTTGTGTGCGGGTGGAGAAATGGGTTTTTTTTTTATCGAATTCAAACTTACTATACAAAGCCAATTCAACTACTGGAGATTACCATGGACAAATGAATTCTACGACCATCCAAAAGAGGCCAGCAGAAAAACTGATTCCAAACCTTCCTAAAAATGCTGTTGTTATAATTGATAATGCTTCACATCACTCTATTCGATTAAACAAAGTTACAAATTGGTCTAAAAGAAGCAAGTTCTTATGGATTGGCTCTCTGCAAATAACATTTCTTATTCCCCATATATGCGAAAAATTGAATTGCTTAATTTGGTCAAAAGAAACTCGCCCACAACTAAACTATTTAAATTCGACACGATGCTCAAAGAGCATGGATTTCTAGCTTTGAGGCTACCACCATATCATTGCGATATTAATGCTATTGAGTATGTTTGGGCAGAAGTGAAAAGTTTTATTCGCCATCGCAACGTAACTGGGAATATTGATATGTCGAAACTTTTTATGCTTTCAGAACAGGCGATTGAAAGTATTACAGTTCAAAACTGGGGAAAATATTGCTCTCATGTCACTTCATTGGAAAATATGTATTGGGACAGGGACGGAATTATCGAAGAATTATGAGAACCTTTGTGATCGCATAATTCTTCGATAATTAATGAATATAATGAATAATGAAGATAGGAAAGTGATGGCGATTCGGATACCGATTCAGATGACTATGAAGATTAAAAGGATTTGATAATGGTATTTTTTTTGCATGGGTTTGTTAAAAGAGTCACAAAAAGTCACAAATAATTAATCGGTTTAGGACATTAACCACGTCGCCGTTAATATGGATAAAATACGTCACTCTACACTTCGTATCCGTCGCATATTTCAATGTAATATCAATGGTATTACAATTTTAAAATGCACTTCACATCCATGGTAACTTGGACGTATATATACATCCTGGCTGGTTCGGTGGTTAAAGTGTCTCAGTTCTCTCAACCGTAAGTTTAGAATATCTAAGTTCATTTGAAAAAAAAAATTTCTGTTTTTCTGTATAATTAATTTTATTTTATAGAAATCTTTCTTAAAAATAAACGTAGTTAAATTTTTGTTTTATGCTATACCGTTTTTAATTTTGTTAATACTCTTATGTACATTTTCCCAAGCAAAATAATTACACTTTAAAAAATACAATGTTCGTAAACGAAAAGTTAAATTTCCCGACCTGTAATACTAAACAAACTCATCCCAGAAGCCGGATTCGTTACCCTATTATCGGAATGGATTCTCCTTTTTGGGATATGCGCAGAAGCGTCGAAGGGTCTCTAATCTGTGGGCGAACTATACCTATTAATCCTCCATTAGGGTCAAGAGCCGAGTCATATTCGTCGCCAACACTGCAAAAGCTGCAAAGCTAAGATCGACAAAAACGAAGTACTTTAGAATGTCGCGAATATTATCATCCTGCATGCATAGGTGTAACAGAATCTAACTTTCGAAAAATATCTAAGAACAAGAAATAAAATGGAAATGCCAGAGTTGTACTAATATTTCTCCCAGAAACGACATTAAAACTAAAATTAAGCTAAATAGAAGCAGCGACGGTTTTGATTTCACTAAAGCACTAAACAAAGACGATGGAGAAGCTTACGTGAGGGTATTCCTAAGAAACTTCAGGGAGCAGATCTTAGAAGATCTAAATGCCATCAAAGTAGAAATTAAAGACGATAACTCTGCGATAAGAAGGGAATTCGGAGTACTATTTAGAGCCGAAATAAATGAACTGGAGTCTTTGCCGGAGTAGATTTGCATGTATTGAAGATATAAATAAAAAAGCTGAATGCAATGAAAATCTAATCAATGATCTGTGCACTAAAAACACAAAACTAGCAAACGAAAATAAATACCGAAAGCTCAAACGAACGAACTGAAATGGGAATTTAATGAAATTCAGCTATGCTAGAGGTTAAATGAAATATTGCGAACTATAACTGAAGAACTGGTGAATCTATTGGAGTAAAAAGGGAAGATCGTGCACACACAGAGATTAGCCACAAAAACAGACATCAAGCAAGTTGTTATCGAACTCGAAAGCAAGACTATTAAAAATAAATGGATGACGGAAGGAACCTCGAAATTCCAGCTCAACAATTTGATGAACAGTTAAAACTGGTGCCCCTCTATATAAACGAAAATCTGACCAAACTGAATAATCAACTTCTTTATGAAGCAAAACAAATGAAAGCAATTGGTGCAGTCAAGTACTTATGGATAAGTGATGGTAAACTGTTCATGAGAAAGAACGACAACACACAAGCGATACCGATAAAACCACCGGACGACCTCAACGAACACAGTCAAAGAAGGCGGTTAATCTAATGTTACGTATGAATAACAGGAACAATGCAGACCTAAATGGATTTAAGGTTCCACGTGAATAACTTAGATTCTGATGCAACTGTAAACTGTAAAAAGTATACAATGCTCTTATCAAATAATACTGTTTTTTCACCCCACATCAAAGATCTTTGTGCTGATATAGATAAAAGTTGAATATATCTTCTCTACCGGAGAAGATATATTCAAATGTATTAAAAATTACATTACAAAACAGGAAATCAGTTGGGAGAAAGGTATTGATAGGTGTGCAAGCAATAGTAGGAAAGATGAAGGGAGTTGGAACACATATCCTGCAAGTAGCTACAAGAGCCACAAAACTCAGATATGAGAATTCAACTTGCTAATATTGTGCCTGATATCAAAAGAATTTGTAACTCAAAGACACAAAAACATCTAAGTCATTAAGAAAGTAATTTTACAATATATATATATATATATATATATATATATATATATATATATATATATATATATATATATATATATATATATATATATATATATATATATATATATATATATATATATATATATATATATATTGAATATCATTTAATTTATTATTTATATCTACCTAATCTACAAAATAACCAAGGTGTTCCGTTAAAATTTCAGGATTTTTGAAGTGTTCCATTGTAGGAAATGTTTGGGAAACTTTGTTGTCTGAAGTTCGAATTCCTCTCAGCCACGAACCACATATCCGTGGTCTGATCAATATCCAGAAGTGAAATTTCTGGATATTGAAACTTCTTTGGGGGTTCGGCTACCCTAATTCCATCAAAATTACTTAAAAATATCTTTCCACAACAGCTTTTCCTCTTACCCACTAGAAAGAGAAAGATATTTGGGTTTGCCTTTGCTTGTGCAACTAATTTTACCTGATAAATTATTTTGTATTCCTGACCAGGTTCGTAATCATTATTGCCTATACTTCTATATTAACTACATGTATTAGCCAAAGAATTGAAAATCCAAAGTTAACTTGATTTTTTATTTATTATTTATTTAGTGTTGAGTTTTATTCAGTCTGATGAGTACTTAAATACGAAACTTTAATCGAATATACCGTCCTATATTTAAATCAAAATAATCAATAATGAGAAACATAAAAGTAAAATCTTAATCTTCCCGAATCCACATCTGTACATGGGATAAAATATTGAATTGATGCTACAAGTAGAACACTACTTAGGTAATTTTCTCTTGCATTGCTGTGGTATATGTTGTTTCAGTCTGATACTTACGAACCCGTTCGTGTTAATCTTATCAGAGTATGATATAGGATAGAGACGGCCTTTCCCATGCTATTTTGAACCCCCCCCCCCAAAAAAAAAACACATTATCCCATTCGGTATTTTCTCCTAATACTGCATATTAAAAGGTAATAAATTCACCGCTAGTATCAACCAAAAATGCTAACACACGTGTAATTGTCTAAAAAATTCGCGAAGTAATGAAAGCAGTATAAAACTTGAAGATGATCTACGTGAAGGACGTCCAAAAAGTGTAACAACACCAGAAATCATTGATCAAGTGCACGGTATGGTATTGATATGACTGGAGAGTCAAAGTGCTTGAAATTACTGAGACTATAGGCATTTCAAAAGAACGTGTAGGATGTATTTTGCATGAAGAATTGCAAATGAGAAAGATTTGCGCAAGATGGGTGCCGTGCTTGGAGCCTTTTAACAAAAATAAAACTGATTTTGTGCCTAGATTTATTACTATGGATGAGACTTGGATTCACCATTACACATCATATCTTTCCAAACAGAATCCAAACAGCATTCAGAACTGTGGACAGCGCTAAAGAAGACAAGGTTATGGCATCGGTGTTTTCGGATGCTATTTTGTTTATTAATTATCTTGAAAATGGTAAAACAATAACTGGGGAATATTATTCCGATCTTTTAACCAGACTAGAAAAAAATTCGTGCGAAAGGATCCATTTTGCAAAAGATAATCTTTCATCAGGACAATGCACCTGACCTCAAAAGTGTTTTGTCATTGGGAAAGTTAAGGGATCGGCACTATGGATTGTTGGAACATTCACCCTATTTCCTAGATTTGGCTCCCTCTGACGTCCATCTTTTCCCAAAACTAAAGCTTTTCCTTCTCTGGTCAGCATTTTTCTTCGAATCAAGAGGTGATTGAAGCTGTAGAGGGGTATTTTGAAGATCTTACTCAGAACAATTATAGGGACAGGATAATGGCGGTGGAGCATGCTGGAATAAATGTATTAGTCTTAAGGGAGATGATGTTGAAAATTAAAGTAATTTTTAGTAATGTTGAAATTATAAATTCGTTTTTTCTTTGTTAAGCCGAGATCTTTTCAAACCACCCTCGTATAATAACTCTATCCATAGAAATAACGCTCGCTGAAAACGTCGTATAGGTCCAAATGTATGACAAAAGTTTTCTAAAATCAGATCGAATCATTAATAGAAGAGCGTCATAATAAAAAACAAATAATCTGTGAAATTTATTGACGCGGATGGTGACATCCTATCATCTCTCCTACCCACATTCGGTTTCGGTGCTCTCTGCCACCAATCATTGCGCTTTTTGATTGATGTACCCAACTACGGGCATTCTTTAGACGTAATAGAGGTTTCAAGCAACGGTATAAAGTCTACACTCTCCACCTTCCCTTCCAAAAAAATCTTCCTAGAAATGAATATGTTATTTCAAATTATAAACAGTCATTTGATATTTCCAATGAAAATGTTCCAGTACTTGTTTAATACGAACATACTCCAGATATTTATTTATGTGGAGATTTCAAAATACGGTAGTTCTGTTATTCGATATTAGTGTTTAATAATCTTAATAATAAGAAAAGTTTTGTATTTAAAATAAAAATGTCTCAGAACTTTTTGTCCTCTGAGAACTCACAACTTTACATCAAAACAAAAAATATTATTTAAATAAAAAAACAATGATTTTCGGATTTGTTTGTTTGTTTCGTAATATACAGATAAGGACTGCATTGTGTAATCAGATGATACGCGGGCACTCTGCTCATGAACTGGAGAGTGGCCACTGCCAGTGATGTGCCCATCACCTTTGCTGCAGAGGCTTTCCTGAACAAGGATTTGGAGACAGATGAGTAGTCCACCTGATCAATGGTCTTGCTTATGTTTAGCGTACTTATCTCGTACTGTACCCTTTGAAAATTATATCAATGAAGCAGCGTTTCTGTCGCAAAAAAATACTGAACGAACATATCAGTCTCTCTGCCTCTAAATGTAGTTTCATATACAAAATCCTTTGTATTGCTAATAGTGTTTATTGAAGTTTCCGCAGTATTTCACTCTGTTCCACATTCATGCTGCAAGAATGTTTCCATCATCATCAAATTCTGGCGAAGATCTTTCACTTTTACATGAATGTACACTGGATTCATTCCCTGTGACTGATGAATCTGCAGAGCTCATCGGTGGTATCTTCTGCATCACGCAAGTCTCTTCTAAGAATGGAAGTGTCACTTCGGAATGGACTGTAATAAAAGAGTTCAGTGGCTGAGCTAGAGTCACGTAACCTACATCGTTTCTGTTCGAGTTCGTTTTTCTAGAGTTACGCATCTTTTCTCTTTTGAAAACTGAAACCTCATTCCGAGTTGCTTCATTCAAAGGAGTAGATAGCATATTTGATTTAACAGGAGTATTACTACTGATTGATAATGAAAGATAAGTGTCTGATTTGCATTGTTTAGGCGTTTTTTATCCCAATTCTTGTGTGTGAGAGTTGCTTGGTGTTGCCCCAGGACATTTTGATGCAGTACAATTTAAAGTACAATTAAATGAACATTCAGATTTTCAGTCTTTGGAAATGGCAGTCCAACAAATCACATTGACTGAAAACTGCCTACCTCATATTCTACTGGAGCGAACAGCTCCGAATTCACATTGGTAATTGAATGTACTAATGTGTCTCCAGATTGCCAATTAATAATGCACTTTTTAATTTCACTAGGCGGTACCATTCTAAATGATGTCCCTTGGTAGAAGCAGTTGCAATAAGCACAATAACATGCTTATACTTTCCAAAGAAATATCGAAGTTCAGATAACTTATTCCATTCTGCTTTTTGCCACGTAGCTTTCTAAACATTATAACATTTACTTAATAATAATAATAATAAGTGATTTTGTTTCCGCTGCTGCGATCTTTAGAAAAGTATCTACAACAAGAGCGAGTTCATTCAAACGTTGGCATTCTAGTGAGTTTCGTTTTCTGATTTGCCATCTGTTAGAAGAAAGCAATCGTGTTACTCTTACCATATGCCAACCATGCATGCTGGTACAGTGAACACAATGTAACTGAGTAATATGAGTTTTTTCTCGATACTTGTTTGAAAGTGAAATTTTTCTCGCTGTAGAGTTTCTAAATGTGTACCCGCTTAATACTGACTGTATTGTTAGGTAATATACCTTTCAAGTATCAGTTTTAAAAGAGGTATACCGTGAGTAGACATATCGATACAAAATTAATAACGGAAAAAATTCACGTACAAAGATTATTTAATAGTATAATTTTCCCCTGTGTGTCACAGGCATCTTCAGTACATTAAGCTCAAATTAAACAATAACTGACAATTCCAAAAAGCGCCACCTAAGTAGCTGGTGTAAGATAACTAAAAAGGTCAATAACTTTCCTAAAAATAAAAAAAATAATAAAATAAAAATAAGTAAAAATAAATAAAAAATAAAAAATAAAAAATAATAATAATAAAAAATAAAAATATAAAAAAATATTTAAAAAAATAATAAATAAAAATTTGAAAAAAAAATTAAAAGACTAATAAAAAAATCAATACAATAAAAAGTTAGGAAAGATTAGCTGATTTGTAAAGTACTATCTCCCATAAAGGGGATAGACGTAAGCCGTCGGATCTGTTTAAGTTAGGAGAATGAAGTAGAGTTTCACATGTTTCTTTATAAAGACGTTCCACGAGAAACTGACTTTTGTGAAGAACTCTTGTCTTTCTCCAGTGAACTCTGTGTCTAGTGAAGATGGCATGTTCTTCAAGTCCGGACTTTTTAGGTTTAAAGTATTCAATATAAGTTTGCTGTTCTTTCATAAGGCTGATACTTTCAAGTATCAGCCTTATGAAACAGTGTCCTTTCAGTTTGAGACGCATGTTGCCTTTTAGACAATTGTCCACGAGCTATTTTTAATTACTAAACTCACAAGAATGGGAAACGATTTCTACTGAATAAAAAATGGACTATAATAAATCTTCCCCACATTTTAAAATGCAAAAGTAGATGTTATTTACATAAGATCTGATTATTAAAAAAATAACATACCATTAAATATTAAGGGAAACAGGTCAAATATGTCGAAACGTATTAGGAACCATTTTAAATAGCATCATTTAAACCCATTCGTACTTTTCATAGAATTCCTTTAAAATATTCTGCTGACTGTTATTATTGCCTTGAATTCTGTTATGATGATCCATTTCTTGTCGTGTAAATGAAATAAAAGTGTTCTCTGCTTTTAAACATGCAGACGATTCATTCAATGTAAATACATTTGCTAATTTTTTTCCCTCTTTAGTTCTGCTTCTTCTTCTTCTTGAGTATTCCACTTTTCCTTAAACTATTCTTTTCACAAAAGAATCAAGAATCACTGCTCAAATAAATGAATGAAAGGATTAAATGTCCTCAATCAGTTTTGCTCTTTTCGGGAACAAATCAGCCAGTAAGAATCACTCCATGAAATAAACAGCAGGTGGCAGCACAAGAAAATGTTGATTACATTTCGCCATCAGTTGTGACACTGACGGCAAAAATTCGTGAAAAATAAGAGAACTATATTGAAACAATGTTGAGAAATTGTTTATGCAAATATTACCTTTACATAAATTTCTTGTTCCTAATAAATTTAAAACAATTCATTTCTCTCCGTCATTCTTTCAAACTGCTGGTGTTACAAAAAAAAATCTGTAGTAGGAATATGCAAATGAATACAATGCAATGCAGTTAATCATGTTCATATGACATCCATTTCAATCAGCATTAAGGCACTTCAATCAGCATTTATTAGCATATACAACTATTCGAAACTTCCTAGCCCTAATCTGCTGATTGATGTAATGTTCGGAGAATTCAATCGTGATACTAAAACGCGTACATCTTTCAACGCTTCAGACATTGCTGAAAGAACGAAAATTCTCCAAGTTAAGTGACTCAGAAATACATGTCTCCAATTCATTAGCCGTCTTGAATAGACACTTAAACGGTATTCCGTTTGACCATATCAGATGGTGATGATTGGTGAATTCTCAATCTTTTCTCACTGTTTGGAATTCAGATCTTTATCATCTTATCTTCAGATGTCGTATTATGCTGGAACCTTTCATTAGATTAGTGTCAGTCCTACTAAGAAAGTGGAAAAGAAATGAGTTCGAATCTTGCAGAGAATGGGTTTGAAACGAACGTTTGGGCGATTCAATTTCATCCGATACAAGACCTCTGCAGAGTTAACTGGTGGGCCAAAAATAGCTTCAAAAATTTCCATCTCCAGTATCGAGAACAACGTTCAGGACTTTAAAAATCGATCAAAACCCAACAGAATTATAACATTAATAAACAACAGGAAAATATAATTCGACAACGCAAGGTACGAAACTACTATAGGTTTACAAAATCCTTTCATGTAGCGGGAGCAAGATTTAAAAAAAAGTTTGAATACTTTTAAAGTGTGGAATCAAAAGTTGGAAGGAGTAAATAGCAAGACAATAAATCCACAGCACTTCACGAGTTTTCGAGATATAATCGTTTCATGCAGTCTTGTGATGGAGGTAATGATGTGAAAAGGATCTTAAGTTTAGTAATCACGTTGGATGATGAGAGCATAGACAATATATCAGCTTTCGGACCGGTTGCAGGAAACATCTGAGGAATTGTATTCAAACTTCGGATAGAAGGTTATAAAATACTTGAAAATCAACTTGAAAGGTATGAGTAAAAAAAAAAAAAATTAATGGAAGAGAAGTAAAGATAGTGGCGAATATTTGATTAATACAGCAAGAACTCACTATAAAACAGGAGTCGGTGTGAAGTGGATGAACAGAGAAAATACCCAAAGCAATAACACTACGTACTAATATCTGGCGGTCACCTTTATTTCCAATTTACTGTATTTTCCTTTTAATTTTCCAAGAATAGCTATATAGTGCTAGTGCTGGATTTTGCTGAGGCTTTTTGACGGGATATCCCATGGAGTACCGTTACCCAAAGTAGAACAAATCGGTGATGTGGATAAGAGAACGGCTCATGGACATACTTAAAAAGTAGTGTTTGGAGGAGCAGAGTCCAGGATGAAACAGATGACCAGTGGTGTGTCTCAAGACTTGGTGCTTGGACCATTATTGTTTAATTTGTACCTGAATGATATAGAAAATGGCATGAAGAAAGATATTCAGTTGTTTGGTAATGATTACAAGTTGGGAGAAGGCAATAATTAATTAAGATGATGTAGAGAGCTTACAGGATGATTTAAATAAGCGGCAATATGGGCAAAAGATAATGGATATCAGGTGAATGTAGAAAAGTGTAAAGTTATTCATTTTGGATTAAAAGATTACAGGTAGTGTATCACATTAACGGAACTGTAAACAAAGAGAATGATGCAACTAGCGACTTGGGGTGTTAGTGGATTGAGAGTTGAAGTTCAGAGGGCAGATTGCTAAGGTGTCTAAGATAGCCACTGTCGGTTCTAGGGTTTCTGGCGCCCGAACGCAATTTTAAGTTGAGCATCCCTTACTTTTTATTAACCTACTTAAAATTAAAAAAAAAAATCAACTAACGCCTTTTATTCCCTAATAGGGAGTAGGCGAGGCCTTTATACCCTATCTAGCTTTTGGAGACTGAGTGGGCAGTTCAATCTCCACCGGTAGCCAATCAGAGATAGCTGGCCGATGTCTATCACTAATTATAGCAGCCACCGATGAAGAGGCTGGCAAACAAGTGCTGCCATCTCTTGGTACCTAACCCTAACAAGATATGTCACTGTCTGAAATAATGTGGGTACCACGGTCGATTTTCTTGAGTTTACGGGACGAAAAACCCGAGTTTCCTGGAGGAAAAACCCGCTTGCCTGTGCCAGAGATCGACTAACTCGGGAACCGGTCGAAGATAGGCTTAGAAAAAGTTCCTCCAGTCAGCGACTAGACTAGAACCTAGGTCTAACTTCAAGCGGCCAAGCGCAGAGGACGCAAGCGCCCCTTCCACTGAGCTACACAGGCTTCCTACTTAAAATTTAAAGGTTAAAAAAATCCAAACATATAATTGTACACAAAATTGCACACAAAAATTGTGTACAATTTTTGTGTACAATTTTTAAATTTTTACAGAATTGTAAAATTGAAAAATACATATATTAAGCTCACACCTGGCCAGGATGTCTATATACATAAAGCAAAAATCTAGATACGATGTATGCTATCTGTTAATAGAAATGTACGCATAGAGGGATTCCAATGTAAGCATGAGCACCAACTGTTCCTTTGAATGTACTTTCCTAGTATTGTTAATAGCTGTACTGATGATGTTTTAGGATACTTAAGACGAAATATCCACATTATTAAAAATTTATTACTGTAGTATACGTGGGAATTTTTAGCTACATAATAAAATGGTTAAATTTGGCCGTCACGTGCAACAGCAAGTGCGATAATCCTTCACACTGACAAGAACACTTAACCAGATTATCTCGCAATCATAGGTACCTCTCAGTTCACTATAAAAAAAAAATTAAAAAAAAAAAAAAACGCAGTTCCTTGTTCCATGCTGGGTGCTGGGTAGCTGGGCTTTCAGTTATATTGGATAGACAAAAAATATACAAATTATTTTTGTTTTCTCCTTTTATTGTACAATTTTTAATGCCAGAAAAAAAATCAGAGATCTTTGCATACTTTCTTTACTTGAATAGTGCATTACCTTGGAAAACCAATGTCCTTTTGAATTGTTTCTTCTAATTATGTCTAATCACTTAATCGGCAATACATTTTATTTATTTTCGAAGAGCTTAATTCAAGGGTATTATTTGAAATATTTAGAGGGGGAAAAAAAAACGGGATGGCAACATTCCAGATTTTGTGATTTTTCTTTTTGTTGAAAATCCAATTTCCTAGAATACTTCACAGATTGCATGAAGGACGCGCTTTGAAGACTTTGTTTTATTGATAATATTATGAAAATCTTTAATAATTTCAAAAATTTGAAAATCTTTCGAATTTCACACTTTTCTGTGAAAAGTGTGAAATTCGAAATTAGAAGAAAGTGGACATTTCTAATTCCTTTACAATGAAAGGTCCTGGCAGCAGGAGGAGGAGGGTTATAATACTTCAAAACAAACAAAATTTTAATCAATTCCGTATAGAACACGTTTCAGATAATTTCATCATATGTATATTTGTTAACGTTGCTTGTTTATTTATTTTTTTCCTGGGTGGAAACCCACGAAAGGATAACAACGTAACATGCGTATTTCCATACATCGTAGGTAGTGCAAGGTGAAATAAAAGTAATGTTCAGAACTTATTAATTGCAATAAATTTTGCTTCATAACATTTTTTTGTCGGAATATTTTTTTTTTGGCCGGAAATTAGCACGAAAATAATTTCCACAGTGTTTTCCCTAACACATCTTCAAAAATGAATACACGCGTATCTTGAAAACAACCGAAACGTTGACTTGGAATTTCCTAATGGAAGAAATTCCGGCTAACATAGGTTTACTCTTATAAGTCAAGATGTTATACATGTTACAAATCCGAAGTTTCCGAAGTTCAGTTGGCAAAAATAGTCACGGCCACTTTCATTTCAAAAAACACACAAAGAAAGTACATTGTAAATCACACTTCATTCTGAAATCTCCACTCATTGAAAAATAAAACACTGCGTAGTTTCTTCTTAATATTATGCTTATTATGCTGCATAATATTAATATTATGCAGCATTATCTGGCATTTTCTTTTAGTACAAATAGTCAGGAATTAGACTCTATGAAGTAATAGATAATTAAGTATCTATTAAAATGAAGTAATAGATACTGATTACTGTCTGTGAAAACTTTCGAACCAGTAGAAATTTAGATAGAATATCTTCTTCTTCATCTTCTTCTTCTTCTTCTTCATGTTCTTCATCATCATCTTCTTCTTCTTCATCATCTTCTTCTTCTTCTTCATCATCATCATCATCATCATCATCATCTTCTACTTCTTCTTCTTCTTCTTCTTCTTCTTCTTCTTCTTCTTCTTCTTCTTCTTCTTCTTCTTCTTCTTCTTCTTCATCTTCTTCATCATCATCATCATCATCATCATCATCATCATCATCATCATCTTCTTCTTCATCTTCTTCATCATCATCTTCTTCTTCATCATCATCTTCTTCTTCTTCATCATCTTCTTCTTCATCATCATCATCATCATCATCATCATCATCATCATCATCATCATCTTCTTCTTCTTCATCATCATCATCATCATCATCATCATCCTCTTCTTCTTCTTCTTCATCTTCTTCTTCTTCATCCTCTTCTCTTCTTCTTCATCTTCTTCTTCTTCTTCTTCTTCTTCTTCCTCTTCTTCTTCTTCTTCTTCTTCTTCGGCAGCTTCTCTCACTTAAGTGGGATCACTGTTGTTAATGAGTCTCCTTCACACCTTCTTGTCTTGGGCTGTCACCACATCCAAGTTCTTCATCCTCAAGTCTTCTTCTACCAGCTCCCTCCATCTCTTCTTTGGCCGCCCACGCTTCCGCCGTCCTTGCACATCCATCTGCATGACCCTTCTTCCTACATATTCGTCCTCCCTCCTCATCACATGACCAAACCATCCCAACCTTGCCTCCTGTATTTTCGCTCCTAAGTTCGTAACTTTCACTGTTCCCCTGACATAGTCATTTCTCAGACGATCCTTTCTGGTCACACCGCACATCCACCTAAGCCTTCTCATCTCTGCTACTTCCATCCTGCTGATGTTATTTTTCCTCAGGGCCACAGTTTCTATAGCATATGTCATAGCTGGTCTCACTACTGTTCCTATAGATTTTGCCTTTCAGATTGATCGGCACCCTCTTATCGCATAACACTCCAGCCATAAAAAATGTCAAGGGCTCACTTTAGTGAGTACGGGCATGGCAAACCCGAGGTACCTGATGCTGGACCATGCCTTACTTTATGTAATATATATCTGTTATATTATTCTGTAGATTGGTCCCTCCTCTTCTTTCTTTGCTTCTTTCTCCTCTCCTTGCTCCTCTCCCCTGATGCTATTAGAGTATTCGAGGGCTAGGGGTGAATCTTTCCTATCTTGCTAAGTCATTTCGTCTTATGCAGCCACCGAAGGAAGCAAGCTAGTCTCAATAGATGCCGGTCCCAAGCCCGGATAAATGCGAGGGTTGGTGTCAGGAAGGGCATCCGGTCGCAAAACTTCAATGCCAACTCAAACTATGATATGAGTGAAAGAGGAAATGATATAAGAAAATTAGATAGAATATAATATTCATAATTCAGTTCCAGGAGTTCCGTTCTGAAATAAAAATTCTATTGAATAAAAATTTTGGTAAGACATGAAGAATAAATGTAGATAAAAAGTAAAATTAAATACGTAAAGAAATGCAAACATTTTTCTTTGATTTGTAAAGTCAGGTTAAATTTTGAATCTACTGACCTCAGAATGAATTAACTGTACGTTCACTGTGTGTTTAGCAATAACAATTCGAAGATTTACACATATAGAGCCGGATACTCGTGTGCGTCTCACATCCTAACAGGCAAATACGCGCTGCATGTAAATAAAGAAAGTAGTAGTGAGGGAGACCCTGTAACGCGACGCCCCGGGGGCACACTAGGCTTATTTAGTGCTTCCACCAACTCTATTCCATACAGTGAAAAACATCTCGCAGTTTTAGTAAAATTTAGTGAACACTAATATTAAAATGCGTTTTTATTTCATTTTTTCTCTCTCATCAGCGCCCCTTGATGAAGGCACCCCAATGCGACTCATCGTCAGCTTACCATGTTAAGCCGACCTTTAAGTTATACGCGACATTTATACAATGGACCAAAACCCAAAGAAATGCAATTTTACTGCCAATTTCAAAAATTCTCCCACAAAAATAGATCAAAGCCCCATAAAAAATAAACAAAAAATTCCAGCCATAAAAAAACGTCAAAAATCCAACCAAACGACCCCAAAACACTAATTGTTACCAAAAAAAAGTTTTCACATTGGATTCATGAAACATGCATGGTCTGAACAGCAATATAAACGATGTGCACCACCACCAATTACGGTCATCAAATCCAGAATTACTGTTCTTCCAGAACTCCAACTGGCAACATCTACAGCCATTGTTCACCTAAACTGCCAAAACTACACATTACACACACTGTTTTCGTCAAAAGAGCAGCACTTGTGCAGTCACCAGAACTAACATACCATTCCAGACTGCAGATCCTTGATTATCCACTGTTTGATCTGCCTTGGCTCAAAATTCATCTTCCAAATCAATCTGCACTTTTCTTATTCTCCCTTTTGCTCTCTAAAATCTGTTGTCCACTCTGTCTAAAGTTGAACTTTCTGCAGTTCGAAACCGCAATAGTGGGGCCATCGTTCTTGAGGACTTCAAAGTCCACAACTTGTATTGGCTCCCACTTCTCCAGTGTCCTCGATCAAGTAGGCAGAATCCTGATGTGTTTGCCATCAATGACCTATTTCAGATCATTAATCTTCATCTGTGCCAGAATACCCGATAACCACTCCAAATTGCCAACACACTTGACCTCTTAGTAACAAGCTCCTTCATCCAGGTATACTGTGATTGCAAGTTGTTGTCTTGGTAAATAAGCACTAAAAAGAGTGCCCTCCAGTAGGAACTCCATGAATTTTATTCTTCCCTCCCTCCATCCCTCCCTCCCACTCTCCCATGATCCATTTACTGTTTCAGTTCTTCTGATCAAAACACTTGTTCATACCGAATAACAGAAATCAACCTCAGAGGAATTAAGGCTTTAATCTCTTATTCCATTCCAAATTCTCAGCCACCATCAAAGCCTTGTTTCTCAAAAAAGTGTTCCAGTGCTGTAAAAGAAAAGACATCTGCTTATCACGAATAGCACAAGATACAATCTCCTTGCCAGCTCTGCCTTCCAAAAGATCATCACCAAGTCGAAGTCACATTTTTTAAAGGGTCGAACGCTGTAAACGCACATCATGTGCAAATAGCAGTCGGTTCTTCTGTTCCATTACCAAGACCAATGAAAGTTCGCAACTTCTGCCCACTCGGGATCCCACCACTCTCACATCTTGATGGCATGTTATCTCACCTAAAGACAAGGCCAACTTACTGGAATCACTATTCTCTTTCAATTGCTGCTTTAATGACCTGCAGAAAGTTCCCTCCACTCCATCAAGAAGAGCTCCGTTCATCTCTCTCATAAGAGAAATCTGAAGAATCCTTAATAACTTGAATAACACATCTGGTCCTGATGGAATCCCACCTATTGTGTTAAAAAATTGTGCCCCAGAATACCTATCCTGTATTTCCGCTTCAATCTATCCTATTTAACTGGCATCTGCTCTACAAGATGGAAACAGCTCCACATCCAACCTATCGCAAGAAAAGTTATAACAGTCAACCAACAAATTACTGTACAATTGCTCTCACTTCTGTTCTCCCTAAAATTATGGAGAAGGTCAACAATCAACTCATGAAACACATAGAATCATGCCAACTAGAATCATGACCATATTAACCAGATCACTAACTTTCTTACTGTTCGCTCACTACATGTCATGGTGGACAGCATACTCTGCTCAGGTTTCCCCTACAAAGTAGGAGTACCCCAGGGTTTTCTTCTTTCATTCACTCTGTTCTCCTTGTATAAAAATGACTTGCTCTCACAGAATTCCAATCCAACCTATAACTTTATGGATGAAGTACACTCCATTACTCTTTCTCATTTGATAAAACTTGTAGTGATCAAGTATTAGAATCCTCAACATCTACCATGAATTGTGACCCTAATTCTGATCTTCTAGCTATATCCCAGTGGGGCGAGGACAACCTTGTAAACCTCCATGCCACCAAAACTCAGTTCTCTCTGATCTTTAGCAAGTAACAGCTGGCATCCCTCCCGCCTAACTTCAGTAATATTGAATTATTCAAATACGATAAGATTTTTCTACTGTAGTAAAAAAACTTGGCGTCCTTTTTGACACAAGACATTACTTCACACCTCCACAAATCCCCACTCTATACGAATCCGAAATCCACCCAGCCAACATCCTTTGAGAGTCCATCTTGAAACTCACCGAACAAACTCCACTGCATCCTTTTTCATTCCATCTACCCCAATGTGCCTTCCCCAAAGATTACAACCCTCAAATGTTCAAGCAAAATGTGAAAAGATTCTGCTTTCCCACAAACGGTACTAATAGGCTATAGGTTTTTTGGCGTTTCGTGTGTGGATCAGATATAAAAAACCTATCAGGGTTAAATCTAATTGGTAGTTTTCATTGAGAACCACTTCAAACATCGGATTGTACTCATTCTCCACTCTCGTAGCAAGAAAATGTAACCTTATATCTCTACTGACTACACTGTTACTCAAATTCTAACTGTGCTCTCTTGCTCCTCTCAGGAATTTCTTCCCCAAACCGGACAGCATCTTCAGAGGAGCCGCCACTGAATGCTCTCAACCACTTCCGCATTCTGAAGAAGCCCAGTCGAATAAATCTGAGCACAGATTTGGATGCATGAAATCTTTATAAAGGGGGGTGATAATTTTTCCTTCACTACTAGTCACCACGTTTTGAAGTGCTCAGTTGATCTGCTGTGCGGTTTTTCCAATTTTTGTAAGAGGATCTCAGCAATATGGAAACATGTTAGCCATGATCTCCATAACTTCCCTACCCTAATAAATTTCCTGACTTGAAATTTCATCAGTGTAATACGCAGATTGAAATGTTTTCAATTCAAAAGGAATAACTTTACCTTTTGATACATTAAAAGAACCGGTTATTCTTTGACCACAATACTAACTTATTCAAGTAATCTTGAAGGATTTCCTTGTCTGTTTTATTCAACAGTATTTAACACTTTCATTGCCAAGCTGAAAATTGGAATTTCGTGTGGTGGCCAAATTTTTTTTATTTAGTTAGCGACGTCCACGCGATAACGCGTGATCGGTCGTTTGGTGAGAACTCGCATCGCGCGATATCGCGTGATTGGGAATGAACGTGGTAAGCTCCCCTAGCGCAATTGGAAGAACGTCGGTACGTTGCACCCTTCGATTAGAAAAGGTCTAAGTTCGATTCTCGTCATGATGAGAGAAATCTTTATATGGATTTTTTCAATCGAAGGAGTTAACCCGATCTCATACGGAGGTAGAAGGATTTTTTCTTCCGGAAACTCGGGTTTTTGTGTCGCATACACACAAATCGGCCCTTCAGAACACACGCAATTTACAGACAAAAAATACTACTTGTGGAGGGCAGTAGATGGCGTTGATGTAGGATCCATACATAATAAAATTTTACATGATAAAATTTTAATCATGTAAAATGATTTTTATCATCATAAAGTTGATGATGTAAACTTTGCATGCTACATATAAACTTTACATCATTAACTTTACATGTTGATGATGTAAAGTTGACCAACATTATAAAAAATTATATTCATGAGTTGGCCAAACAGAACAGTTTAAAAAGACCATTCGCTTGGTTGGGTTAGTGAACAGTAGTTAGGAGGCCATTGCAGCATAGATAACTTAAATCTGAAACGGAATACTGAGTACCACATTGTCTTTCTGAGCAGTTACCAGATATATGTCTGTGAGATACTTTTTAAAGAGCCGAAAATAAGGAGCCTTCAATGAAAGGTGAGTTAGCCAACCAATCTCACGAACACACAGATCTACACACATACCTATAGTCCCTCTCGGAGTCAAGAATTAGGGAATTTAATCCATCTTGGATGGATGATAATATTTAGATGGGTGGATTTATTCATCAAATACATAAATCGCTGCATGTACGGCTGTAATCAGTAATATTCTCTAAGGCATACTTTTGCAAAGTTCAGCACTGCTTATCAAGTGCGTTTTCTGGAATGATTGAAATGTTTTATTATTAACCTCTTTTATTATGTAAAAGTATTGGCCAAAGCATTGGAAAGTCAAAATTTATCAACATTTTAATTAATTTGATTTCTTATTCTCATTTATTAGTTGTTATCGTTTAGTTCAATGATATTAATAATGAACTAAGAAAATTTAATCAATTCACCTTCATCATCATACGTATCAAGGATTTAGGCCTAGCATGCCTGTTCCGGCCTTAGAAGTCATCGTTGAATCGTTTAAGAGGACGTCCTGGTTTTCTTTTTCCTAATGGCTTGTACTTTAAGGCTTGTTTTGGTAATCTTTCTGTTTTCATTCTTTGAACGTGTTCCATCCATTTATGTTTATATTTTTTAATTTTTTCTATTACTGGTTCTTGGTTTAATTCTTTCATAATATCTTCGTTTCTTTTGTGATCAAATAGGGTATACTATGCAGTTTTTCTCATAAACTTCATTTCTGCTGTTGTTAATCTTTGTTTGTCTTTTTGTTTTATTGTCCAGATTTCGCTTCCATACATTAAGACCGGTAAGGTTAATGTATTGTATACTTTTAGCCTGGTTTGTTTTTGACTAGGTTTGGTTTAAATATAGAGTTAATTACACCTGTTATTTTTAAATATTTTGCAATTTTTACGTTTATATCTTTTTCATTTTCATATGTGATCATACATCCTAGGTAGTTAAATGAATTCACCTATTCTAAGATCTTGTTATCTATTACTATTTTAGTTCTTGCTGGAACTTGTCCTTTAAAGGCCATAGTTTTTGATTTTTCTGTTGATATTATCACACCATAATCTTTGGATATCTCATTTAGATTTAAAATAGCTTTCTGCAAGTTATCTACAGAATTTGTAATTATTATTTGGTCGTCTGCAAAGAGAAGAGTGTTTAAGTTAACTGTAGGTGAAAGTTTAATTCCTTGGTGTAAATTTTTACTCCATTTTATTATTATTTCATTTAAGTAGATATTAAAAGAGTTGCTGAGAGGGGACATCCCTGTCGGACCCCTTGGTTTATCTCTCTTGTATATATCTTCTACCTAGCTTATCTTCTCCAGGTGATTTTCTGTTTCTTGTTTCTTTCAGGCTGATTTCTAATTCTTCTTCAGTTATTTAATCGTGATTTAATCTTATTTGTATTTGATTATTTTCATATATACTTGTGATAGTTTTTAGGATATTATTTGGTACTTGTCTTTCTTTTAATATGTTAAATAATATGTTTCTTTTAACTTTGTCAAATGCTTTTTCAAAGTCAATAAATGCAATATGTGTTTCCAAATTATATTCTCTTCTTTTCTCTACTATTAATTTTAGGCAAAAGGCTGGGTCTATACATGATCGGCCTTTTCTAAATCCATTCTGTACCTCTAGAATAAAGTTTTCGGAATATTTCATTATTTGTTATTTAAGATTCTGCTATATATTTTGTACAATGAATTTAGTATACTGATACCTCTGTAGTTTTTAGGTTCATCTCTATTACCTTTCTTAAAGATAGGAATCACAATTGCTTTTTTTCCATTCTATTGGGGGGATACCAGTTGAGTAAATTTTATTTAAAAATAGTAAGAGTCTTTTTTTGAATCTTGTTCCTGCGTATTTATATAGTTCTGAACCTAGCTTATCTTCTCCAGGTGATTTTCTGTTTCTTGTTTCTTTCAGGCTGATTTCTAATTCTTCTTCAGTTATTTCCTTTTCATTTTCGTTAATTGTTTGCCAGTTGTCTTTTTTAAAATATTTGTCTGTCCACAGTTCTGTGTAGTAATTTAGAAATTCTTCTAATTTTAATTCATCTTAATGGAATTCATCTTAAGATGTTTAAATTATCAATAATGACAAACATAAAAATAAAAATTTTAATAATTAAGATCTTGGCGAATCAACATCTGTACATGGACCAGCAGTCACAAATGCTAGAATTTTTGAATTGATGCCAAACCCACCTAGAATGCTAGTTTGGAATTTTTCATTCCATTGCTGCGGTTTATGTTGTTCCAGTCTGATAACGAACACGTTCGTGATAAACTTATTGAGTGTGATACTTCTTCCCCCAAGGTAATAAAGTCATCCCTGGTATCAATCAAAAATGCTAGCACACCTGTAAATATCCGGAAAAGAAAAAATTGGTAAGTAATGTACAGAGTATAAAATCATGGACTTATAATGACCATATCCATAGAAAAAGTGCAATTATTTTCATCAATAGTTTCTGCAAGACCTTCCACTTCAAATATCAACACTTCCATGATTGAGGAATTAATCACTTCACCAGTATATATATATATATATATTAAATTTAACCCCAATAGATGTCGCGCATAGCAGTGGAATAAAGAAATGGCTGTCATTTGTTGCTGTAGTGTAATGGAGTGCTGAATTTGAAGTTGCTAGATGGGGAAGTATCAGTAAGCAGCTGTGAGATTGTCTTCCGATTTAAACATTTTTAAGGTGGTTAATTGCAAATTAGTAAGTAAATTTTAGTTGTGTCATTTATGTAATAAAATACCTTACAAGATGATATAACTGATAATTTTTTGTCGCTTATAGTATCCTAACACCGAAAATGATTTCCATTTTGTTAGGACTGCTAACAGCTGCCTTAACCTTCTCACCAAGACAAGGTAATCAGAACAAAGAGCTAAAGGATTAACTTACTGCTAATCTTAGGAAATGGTGGTACGCTGCAAAATATGCAAGGAAATAGCCGTGATAACAAGACTATTGTAAAGTGCGTCAGCTAATTGTAACAACAACTATCACTTTCACTGTGCATACCACTTTAACACAAGCCATAAGCATTCCAGTGCTGAACAGCGTTCGCCCATACGCCAGTGCACCTACGGAATCGATGAAATTTAAAATTTTGTGTATCACGCATTCTCTTAACTTTTAGTTATAACAGCGCATTTAAAGAAAATTATAGCTCATCAGCATGTTTTGAACTATTCCATTTCCAAAATCGGACTCTTTCCCTTCAAACGGTCATTTCGGTAACATGGAGGTTTACCGGAGATCGCAGCGGACGCATAACTGCGTGAGAGGGCACCTCATCTCCGTTCGCAAACAGATGTGACGTCACGAGAAGGGGATGAAACGGAAGTTGCACATATTTGACGTCCCAGTGCTACAGTTCTGCTGGAGCAGGAGAAGATTGATTTTCTTTTACTCATTCAGGAACTGTACGTACATATACGCATACAGGAACGGATATTAATTAAATCATCATAACGCATAAATAACCTGGAAATAAGAAGCGTATGGGCTTCTCGTTTCGTGCTTGCTGCCACCACATATAAAGCCTGCAAATCAAATTCCCGTTTCTTTTGCAATGTGAAGTTACGGTCGCTGGCGGGGAAATGGAGCCGACTACACGGAATCCTCTGCATGCAGACAACAACGTCTTACTATTATGGATGTGGTGGGTTGTATATTAGCCGTTGGTTTTCATAGTGGAAAATTGAAATCTAACAAGCATCAAAACGTAACGAACACAAGCAGCACAGTATCTAAGACAGAACATTTATATTTATTACAAAATGAAGGCGCGTACATCACGAACAACAAATAACTTCCAAAAGCAACTAACTGCCGGTGGCCCGCGAACCACGCGGACGAAGATAGCCAATAGGTACGATAACGCTGGTGAGATAACGCTTCCACTCAGTGTTGTGATTGGCTGGCTATCACGTGAATAAATTTTCATTCGATTTTGAAGTGCTCCGTAACAAAAATGAAATATATAAATATTTCAAATAAAATAAAAATTGTTTTTATTTTAATGTACAGAGAGAATGACATAATTTATTTCATTTATTATTATAATAATGGAATAATGATCAAAATAATTATTATATTTTTGCCATTCATTAGATATTATTATGCGAGATAATTTACTTCTTGAATCCAGACCTAATGCATGGCATCGGAGAGAGTAGATCATCTGCGAGAAACACGATATTTTTTGCCCATATTTTATAACTGCCCAACTGTGCTGGATGACGGAAACGGATACACACAAAAGTACTGTTGGACTTATTGAGGAGCATTTGATTGGATACCATGTAAAATGCGGTTGCCGTTGCATGAACAGGGAAACACGCGATTAGAATATACGCTATTGGCTTGGATAAGTGGGACAGATATCACAAAGCGGTATATTGTAAGGTGGAGCGAATCTGCCACATTTCAGGTGACCAGTGCTGTGACTCTGGAAGGAGTTCTTGCACTACTGTTCTTTAGTGTATATATTATATAAATGATACTGAGAAGGGTGATACAAAAACATGGAAATCAGATATGATACTGATGTACAGCATTTACAGAGAGATTTGTAATGGCTGGAAATGTGGCGGAAAACGATAATGGCTATCATGGGAGTAGATGCGAAGTTGTGGACTTTGGGATGATGAGATATCCAATGGAATAATGCATTGGTGTGATTGTGCTGGAAGTAACTGACGAAGCTAGAGATGTTGGAATTATGGTGGACAAGAATTTGAAGTTCAAGGATCACATAGCAAATTCGCAAGGATGTCTTCTAAGTGAGAAGGCGTTATGGATAGGATTTAGTGACATTTTGGAGTATATGGACGGTATGACCAAGACAAGGGGCATCCGAGGACGTCAAGTTCGTGTTCTCTTATGATGAATGAGGCAAAATAGGAGCTAGTGTTTTTTCTCTCATCTTACAAAGTACTCTGTGAATGGAAGAGTTGGCGTGTCGAAGCACAAGTGTTAATGTCTTTAAGAGAAGTTACGACAGCTGGAGTGGCTGATGTCTAGATTCCCTGTAGTTCGGAGAATATTAATAAGAATGGGGCGAGATATGACAGATGTAGCATTTCTCTCGAAGACAAAGGATAAAAGAGACCTTCCACCTTAGAAGCGTCGTGTTCCTCCATGGTTGAGCTACTATTAATCGGTGGCAACAGCTTTGGTATAGCAATTTTAGAAAGCTCCAAATGTGATGTTGTTACACAAGGATTTGCATGTGTTGATACTTTGGGCATATGAATAATGATTTCTGTTGTAATGTTTTGCTCTGCTCTGAATAGTGGGAGGGTACAGCTCTTACAGTGTTTCTAAGTATAAAATCATGCACTTAGCCTACAAATGACGGAATGAGATGTATCAGGGAAACTTTGCTTCAGGAGGCAAGAAGTTCAGGTCTGGGAGGTTAATTGACAGTTCATGAATGCATTGTAATGGACATTCAGAAATTTGAGGCCGTGACAACTGATGTCCCCATTTATTTGCCTAAAGAACTAACATGCAAATTCTCTTGTAAGTGACAACACCAGAGCCTCCTGCAATTGCTGAACATGTCATTGTGCATCACCAGCAAAAAACAACAGAACACCTCTCTCTGACTTTGAAATATGTCTTTGATAAATGGATCAAGTAAGAGCAGTCCAACAACAAAACCCTCTGGTGTCGTCCCCATTTATCTCCCCATGCACACAAGCGTGTGCACGCACACATACACAACACCTTTATTGTGCATGACTGAATTCTCTCCGCCATTGATTGCCTCCTCAGGCCATTTTGCCTTT
Organism: Typopeltis vanoorti; assembly: GCF_054136105.1. Lineage (NCBI taxonomy): Eukaryota > Metazoa > Arthropoda > Arachnida > Uropygi > Thelyphonidae > Typopeltis > Typopeltis vanoorti. The sequence goes on from NC_143572.1 coordinate 80,809,598, forward strand.
ACATGCGCGGTTCTTCTTCCTCGCTACTCCTCTCATCTTCCTCGCCTGCACCTGATGTTTCTCATGCTTCTGCACAGAGAGAAAGGGATTTTCCTCCCAACATCTTTCTCCTTCTGTGCCTTGGATAACTGCATGATTCATTCGTTTGGATATATTTTTTTAATGTCAGATTATATTCCTAACCTGAGGAATCGAATCCTCGAGTACACTCGTGTGGTGTGTGACATGGTTACTCTAATCAGGTGAAGAAATTCATCCTCGTTATTCCCAAACGCGCTTTCCTGCTTCCACTCAGCATCCCGCAATTAAAAGGACCCCCAACTTAGACAACTATATATTTACGGAATGCTACTTTTCCCAAAGACTGAACCTACTTTTTGCAAAGACCAATCAGTACGTAAGTATTAGCATCGATACTTCAACGATGTGCATAGACACTTATACCGTATTTACTCGAATATAACTCACACTTTTTTTTATCCCAAAATGAAAGGTAAAAAATCGCAGGGCGAGATGTTTGTGGGGATTTTTGGAAACTAAAGTTTTCAGAGGAAAAAAAACAACAACTGAAAATGGATATGACTTACCAAGAATCTCCTATTCACTATCGCTACTTCCGGCCTCGAGAACGATTTCGTCAAAGTCATCTACCCAAATAGCTATACGATGGATAATAAGAAGATGGATATCAGCATAACTGCTTTTGAAAATTGTACAATTTACAATGATACAACAAAATTAAGAAAATTTTCATATTTCAATAATGAGCCTATTCTAAAAATATTGCATTTAAACATAGAAGTATAAGAGATCAAATGGAACATCTAGAACTAATATTAAATAACCTACATCATAATATAGATATTTATATGTTAATAGAAATATGGATAAAGGGGCATGAAGGTAGTCTATATTGCTATTTAGAAGGCTTTAAAACTACTCTCTCTGTTATAATCCCTATAGTGATAATGGGGTATTAATGCTCTTTGCTCGAAGGCATTAATACTAAACACATTAGCAGTACAAAAATGGACATAGTGTAGAATATTAACATTTACTTAGGGAACTAGAGGACTTATACCCCTTACAATTTTACACGCAAGAACTGGACACCGCACTACATGACATCGATTATGATAAAGTTATTATAACTTTATCATAATCAGAAGATGACATAAATATTGATCTGCTGAACGACAGCCGTTATTCTCTCGATTTCATAGATTTATTAGCCATGGATGGCTTTGAGGAACATGTAAATATCTCCACGAGGGATTTCAATGATTGTGCTTCGTATTTGCATCAACTTTGTAAGAACACAAAGTCCGACTAAAGTCAAAGCAGCAGTGTAAAAACAACCAATCACAGGTTACTTTCCCATAGCCATAAAAATCCTACAGACACAAAAGATGTCAGCATCCTGTATCCTAGAATAAATTACAGTGTGATAAAACATAAATTAACTACCATATCCTGGGAACAAATACAATCTGAAACCAATGTTGACGATGCTTGCTGCAAATTCATTAACATATTAGATAATAAAATACAACAAGCCACTCTCATACTCCAAGGAAACAGGCGCAAACTAGCGAAACCATGGACAACGCAAGACGCAAAACAATGTATAAAACTCAGAGAGAAGATATAAAAACAGAAAAAATATCCTCACAATGAATACTATGAGAATAGATTCAGATATTATAGGAAACTCGGTACCGTCGACATGCTGTAACATAGAAGCAGCCTGCCTCACCGCCCGGCTTAATAAGTGCACTCGTTCAGCCATATTGTGGTCGGGGCGTTCGCTATGCTGACAGCGTAGCAAGTGCGGAAAGAATTTTTTCCAAGCTTAAACTGATTAAAAATTATTTGCGAACAGCAATGACCCAAGAAAGATTCGTTGGTCTGGCAACTCTATCGATAGAGTCAGACATGGCTTATAATTTAAATTTAGAAGAGCTTATAAACAGTTTTATTGTGCGATATCCAAATAGAACAAACGTTTAATTATATTATTATGTAATTGTTTTGCATTAATGATTCTCTTGTAATAAAAACAAAATAGCAATTGGAAATTTTCTAATATTTTTGTTTTATAATTCATCATGGGCGTTATTTATTTGTTTGCCTCAAGGCACGATCTAATTTGGTGACAGCCCTGAGGAACCTAGTAAGTGAAAAACTGAGAGAAGGAAAAAACGAGTATTTCCGTAATCAATTTCTAAATATGGTGGAAGTGCCAAAAAACAATGAAATTTCGTAAACGATATACAGGGCAAAAATATCCGAGAACTAACATTTCCATGACTTAGTAATGAGGACAGCAAACATAGATTTAAACAGTAAAAGAACGTTAGCAGACAGGTGTAATAATTATTTCATAACCGCCAATGAAAATCTTGTAAATAGTCCCAATTTACACGTTTTAAGTCCGTAAATTGCGGACTTAAAAGAGAGTTCAATGTATTTTTTTCTTGTGAGAATGAAATCAAAAATATTATAATGAAACTTAAAAACTCTTCTGCTCTGGGCCACGATAGTATTAATGTCAGAATTGTGTGGCAGTGCCAGGAAAATCTGATAGTGCATTTGATGACTATCTCGAATCTATCGCTGCTGACTGGTGTGTTTCCTACAGAATTTAAGAAAACTGTGTTAATATCAATATTTAAAACAGGAAGCAAAAATGATCTTAAAAATTACAGGCCAATCTCCCTACTTCCGGTTTTCTCCAGAATATTAGAAAAATTATTTTAAAAAATTAATAGATTAACAATTTTTTTAGAAAAAAAAAAAGAAAACATTTTCTTTTATATGAACCAGTATAGGTTTAGACAGAAACTAAACACTGAGCATTCGCTGCTGAGCTTCACAAATTTGATTTATTCATCTCAAGACCAACACAAACCAACTTTAGCAGTCTTTCTAGACCCTACAGAAAGCTTTTGATACAGTACTCCACGATAATTTATTAAAAAAAACTGGAGAATATAGAAATTAGAGGCTGCACACATGACTGGTTTAAGAGTTATTTAATGTCTAGGTCACAAGCAGTAAAAATCAACAAAAGTTATAGCAATTTCGATCAAGTAAAATGTGTTCACTAAGGTTCTGTGTTTGGGCCAGTATTATTTATAATCTTCATCAACGACTTCTGTGACCTACAGTTATCAAGTACAGTAAACACCTTTGCAGAGATACCATATTCGCTGCAAATTCTGTAAATGAAATGCGAAATTTGCTCATCACAGATTTGCAAATAGTGACAAATTCGTTTCATGTGAACAAACTCGCTGTCAATGCTGGAAAAACAAGAGATAATTTTTAACTGAAAAATACACCTAATAGTAAAACCAATTTTTCCATCCATAAACTGGAACTGTAAAAGTAACCAAAATTGCAACTGTATGGAGATACAAAATGTGAAATACTATAATCTACCAAGAATTAAAAATAGAAACAACTTAAGCTGTAAACCACTTATTAAGAAGTATGCAACAAAGTAAGAGTTATGCCATCTCGAGTCTAGATCTTGAGTGATCATGATCCTAGGTGATTGAAGTGCTTTACTTGTTCTATATTATTTTTCCTATTTTCATTTGGATTGCTTCCCTTTTTCTTCCTATTACCATTAGTTTTGTTTTACTAAAATTGATTTTCATGTCATATTTGTTACTTCTTTGATGTAGCTTGGTCAGGACAGGATATTTTCTAATTTCTCTTGGCTGTCTCTAGTACTAACTATATTGTCAGCATACTTTAAATGTGTTATATTTCTACCATTTATAGTTACGCCTTCACACATCTCTAGTCCTTCGTCTACTACTTCTCTTAGGCACAGGTTGAATAAATATGGTGACAATGGACAGCTTGCATAAATCCTTTTTTAATTGCTATTTAATCTGGTTATACGTAATTCACTATTGCTTGTGTTTCGGAATAGTAATTCTTGATACAATTTAATAGGTATTTGTTGAAATACTCTGTTTTCTAGAATTCTAATGAATTTTCTTCAGTTTACTGAATCAAAAGCTTGTTTGAAGTCGATAAAACAGCAGTACTGTTTGTTTGTTTTTTTCTCTCATAAGATTTGCTAATCTGTTTAATGTGAAAATTGCATCTATTGTGCTTCTGCTATTTCTAAATCCCATTTACTCTTTCTAATTCTTCTTCATGAGAATTTTTAAATCTGTTCTGAAGAATCCTGATGAACATTTTATGGCAGTCGTTTAAAAGGGTGATAAGTGATAAGTTAGTGCAGGATCTGATATCTCCTTTTTTGGGGGATGGGTATGATCTGGCCTGTTCTCCATTCTGTTGGTAAATTTCCTTTCTTTAGTATTTTGTTGAACAGTTTCCTTGGGTAATTTAGTATGCTTTCTTTCCCTTTTTCTAGATGATCTTTTTGAACGTTGTCCAAGCCTGGTGATTTATCATTTTTCATTTGTTTGATTGCTCTATGCATTTCTTCGTTTATGATGTCTTTTGTGTCAGACGTTTCTTCAGGGTTGAAGGCAACTTGATCTATGTTTTCTTCATCTGCAAATGTTTCTTTAAAATGATTAGTGCATATTTCTTTTATTGCTTCAGTGTTACTTGTTGTGGTTCCATCTTGTTGCAATACTGAAACTGGGTTCGGTGAGTATGTTCTGGTTATCTCAATTTCATAAATGGTCTTGGAGTCATATTTTTTGTATGCTTCTTCACATATTCCTTCTCTTTCTTCTAAGTATGTGATTTTTGCTAATGTGCATTTCTTGTCTATATATATATATATATATATATGTATATATATATATATATATGTATATATATATATATATATATATATATATATGTATATATATATATATATATATATATATATATATATATATATATATATATATATATATATATATATATGTATATATATATATATATTCATTTTTCTAAATTAACTGACTTAAAACCCGAGAATTATAACACAATGACATTTATTTGAAAAAACGCAACATGTTTCGTCAAGAATGACTTCATCAGGCGATAAGAACATAGAAAGATATTAAAAGACACTTAAATTAACATTGACACACTCTAAAGCTATACAATTATAAAGCCATAATATTCGACTGTAAATTACAGTTATTAAGAGCTTGAACTACTCGGACTGTAGTTCAAACTCTTAATAACTATAATTTACAGTCGAATATTATGGCTTTATAATTGTATAGCTTTAGAGTGTGTCAATGTTAATTTAAGTGTCTTTTAATATCTTTCTATGTTCTTATCGCCTGATGAAGTCATTCTTGACGAAACATGTTGCGTTTTTTCAAATAAATGTCATTGTGTTATAATTCTCGGGTTTTAAGTCAGTTAATTTAGAAAAATGAACATATCCCCAACCCCGAGTTAATAGTACTAATCATATATATATATATATATATATTTATTTATTTATTTCAAATTTCTGTATAATATTCTGTTGTCTTCATTATTTTCTTTTGAGAGGTTAGTTTTGGATATTCTTTTTCTCTCCGGTAGGTCCAAAATTTCAGGTGTAAGCCAATCTTTATTTACTCTTATCTGTTTGCCCACGTGTTTTGTTGCTGCTTCTTTAATAATTTCTTTAACTTTTTTCCAACACTCCGAGATTTTATCTAAAGCAAGATTATTTATTTTTTCTTTTAATGATCTCTGATAGTTAGATCTTGTTAAGCTATCATTGAATTTTGATATGTTGATCTTCTTTTGTGTTTGGCGGTTTATTCTCTTTCTTTTGAAAGTTATTTTTAGTTTGGCTGATAGAAGTTCATGGTCTATATCTATATCAATCTTTTTTAATGTTTTGACATTTCGGAAGAAATGTTTCCATTTCTTATTAATAATTATATAGTCTATACGTTTTTGATTTCACTGTTTGGTGATGTCCAGGTGTATTTGTTGTGGCCTGTGTTAGAATAAGGTATTTGTGTTTAACAGTTGATTTATTTTGCAAAAATTAATCAAGTCCTCTCCTCTTTCATTCATCTCTCCATGACCAAAATTTCCAATTACTTCTACTTTATCTTCAGAGTACTGACCAATCTTTGCATTAAAATCTCCCATAATAATCAGGATGTCTCTTGTATTTCTTTGCATTAAATCTTTCCATTAAAATCTCCCATAATACAATAATCCATCGATTAATGCTCCTCCGATTAGTGCGTCAATTCTTTTCGATACCAAAATTCGATTAGTGCGCCTGTATACATGTTACAAATAAATGTTACAGATTTTAAAACTTTTCTATCTATACATTTTTATGGCTAACTATTTTAAAAACCACTCACCAGAATGAAATAATTTAGTTACTGATTAAAAACATTTTACAAAGTTATTTTTAATGGCGTACTACACTACTTCCATGTACACTATGTATACTATGTTTCAAATTTTTAGCGCCATAATTTATGTCGTCTGCTATAGTACACCAACAGATTCGAGATCCTTCGACACCTCTGTGCAAGTCACAACAAAGGAGAATCCATTGCGATAATAGGGTAATCAATCCGTCTTCTGGGATGAGATGTTTATTATTGCATGTTGGAAAATTAACTTCTCTTTTATGATTTTAGTGGTTTTTAAAGTAGTAACAATTTTGCTTGTATAACAGTTGGGAAATTTTATCTATAAAGCACGTGATTTCGCGTGTTAGTGTCCAAATCATTTCTTTCTTTCTCCACTTCAGCATGAATCGACTATTCCTTGCACCAAGGCAAGCGAAGCTGTACAAAAGTGTGGGCATACTATAATTACACAGCGCTTTGATGATCGTATCTCATGCCTCCTTTGCAATGTTATATGAGTGTGTTTTCCTTACTTTTTTTTTTTTTAAAGAGTTTCCCAAGCTTTAATCATGAGCAAAAAAGTAGATGTGTGAAAAAGATTCGATGATGAAGAGAGAAGCAGTAAAATTTGCAGAAGAGTAGAGGAGACAATAGGGCCATACCGTCGGTTGTATGAAAAAAAGAAAAAAAATGCCCGCCAAACTACGTTAGCTCAATTCTTAAGAAGTGCAATAATAAAATTTATATTCTGAATATGTGTTATTGTCTTTCAGCTTCATGGTTTTCCTTTAACTAGGCCCTCTAATTCTTTAATAAAAAAAATTAAGGGTTAAAAAAGAAATTTGAGGAACGAATTATTCTTTTCCCTATAGGTTATTATATTCGATTAGTGCGATTTCGATTAATGCACCTGTTTTAAAGAACGCATTAAGCGTACTAATCGAGGGATTGCTGTAATCTGGATATCTCTTGTACTTGTTTGCCTGATTTCTTCTTGCAGTTTCAAGAAATTGACTATATTCCTCCACTTCATGTGATTGGTCTGGGGCATAAATTTCTGTTATTTTTATGGATATTCCTGTTTCTTTTGCTTTGAATCTTACTGAGATGATTCTAGAGAAAATTGGTCTTACATCAATTATTGAGTTTAGGAGCTATTTTATAATGATTAGTGCTGCACCTTCTTTGTGATAGTTATCTTTCCTTCCTTAGTAAAATATGCTTGGGTTTTTTATGTCGAATTTTCCCTCGCCTATCCAATGAGTCTTAGCAACTCCCACTATTTCCTATTTAAACAGTTCGAGTTCTCTATCTATCAGTTTTAATTTGCCAGGTTTGTACAGCGTTCTGATGATGATGGTTGAAATATTCTATATGCGTTTCACATTGCTGTCTTCTCGCCTACTCTATGTGGGCTTGAGTTAGGCGGTTGGCTCTCCCGTACGTGGTAGCATTATTTCTGCTTCTATTTGCTGGCCGATTCATCGTTAAAGATTTTAGGCAATTAATGCAGTTGGCTTGCCATCCTTCTGCTGCATACCTGTTGGTCCCACAGACCAACAGGTATGTAGAAAATTATACAGGGATAGAAAATTGTAAAAGGATAAATTTGGTAAATACCTCATTATAAGTACTAACAAGAATTCTACATAATAAAATAGCAAAGGAAATTAATCTATTAGATGAACAACAAGGATTTAGAGAAGATAGGTAATGTACAGATGCAATATTTGTGATTAGACAATTGATAAAGAAAACAATAGAATACAATTATAGAGGAAATTATATTTCCTCTAGAATTTATATTCCCGTACACGGTAGCATCATTTGTGTACCAGTGGAGCACTCAGGATTTATTCTCGGATGGGGCCAAGCACTCTCCGATTTAATCTTGGGGGGGGGGGAACGAGTTGAGTAGACGATTTGAAAATACACACTACGCATTGCATACGAACTATGACTGAGCATCTGCAGTGATCGCTAACACATGATACCCGTGATCTCCTCTGGCCTGGCTCGGGCAAACAAAGTAGCGCCCGAGCACTACTTCGTTCACAGTGGCCAGGATTCCCGAGCGCTATAGGGTATTCCCACCTTATGTGATGACCGCTAATTCATAAGTTGCATAAAAATAGAAGACACGACACAACATAAAGTTTTTTAAAGTCTTTTCCTAATTAAAATTCATTTAAAAAAATGAATTTTAATTAGGAAAAGATTTTTGGAAATTTTTCTAGTGTTTTTTTCCTTTTTCTTTTTTTTGGGGGACAGGGCCCCTTGGCCCCCTCCCTGAGTGCGCCAATGTTGTGTACTATTATCATGTTTTGAATTACAGTACTGCATTGTTCTTAGTCCACGTGTATATATGAATAGTACACACACACACACACACAAATTATTCTCTAAATATACTCAATACAATTGTTACGCATCCTGTAACCCGGATGAGACATGCTTTTGGATTATACATAGGATGTCACTGTTTTACCATTTTATCATTTTAAAAGAAAGTTTAAATGAATGTAATGTAATGATAAGTAATGATAACTCAATAAAACTCAACTCAAAAAATCTTTTCCGGATGTGTTTATAGTCATGTGATAAATGCTATCTTTCTTTACTCCTTTCCTTGCTATCGCAATTCTTCGTATTTCGGACTTACATCTTCTTGAATAATTCCTCAGAGATATACAAATGATTTTACTTGTTGAATATTCTTACCTCTAATCATTATTTTATTCATCTTATTTTGTTCTTTTGAACCTGACACTCAATTGTAGTATTTGCTACATTTATCTTAAGTCCTTAATGAAATAAATCTTGATCCAGCCTAAAGCGTCACGCAATCTTCCTTAATCTTCTTCCTTAGGTTCTATAATCTTGTCTTTGCTTGCTTTATTTTATTGTTCTATTAAATTAGGAATGTCCTTTGGGGGACCAGTTTGGATTTGTTGTGTCTATAGCTATAACCTACAAGAGCCCCCCTCCCCTCCCCATTTACCAGCCGCTATGCTGATAAAATTTTGTTATATGTACTGAGGTGGGAGCCTAAATGAGAGTTGAGAAAGTAAACTTTTAAACTCATGGAACATCACAAATCTTTGAATTTCTGCAGCATGTCTTCCATAATCATTTTATAATTGGGTCCTTGTGATTTCCTAAAAATTTGGTCACAACTTCTTTAAAGCTTTCCATGCTTGTTTTTCAACAGTTGCCATTATTTCTTCAAACAGTTCATCCTTCCTAAGTTTCCTGATGTCCGCACCGATAAAAATACCTTCTTTCAATTTTCCTGTAGATAATCCCGGAAATTTTGCACAGATGTATTTAAAACACTCTCCTTTCGTCAAAGCCTTGACAAATTGCTTCATCAATCCCAGCTTTATGTGAAGCCGGGGTAAAGGTATTTTTCCAGAGCAACCAAAGTTTCGTGTAACACATTTTTACTTCCAGGTTCTATTGTGACTCTTTCTGCCCACTCCTTCTTGATCGAATGGTGCTCTCGATCTTGTCTGTCCTACTCGTACAAAAAGCATGGCTATTTCGTATATCCTCTTGTCCCAAAATCATAGTATGACTTTAAGATCACCGCAAACTGTTCATCCATGATCATTGTACTTAAGTTTGCTGAGAATGAAGGCTAAAAACAATTTAAAAAATAATGATAACCTTAGTAGTCAACGACTAAAGTTCAACTAAAGAATCACACAAGAAACTGTAAGTTCTCTGACAACAGGAAAGTCATTCGTTATCTCGAAAATCAGATTCAAAGTAGCCACGTGCAGCACTTTTATCTGCATTCCTCCCTACCTCCCTCTCCTATCTTAAGAATGAGAAGTTTCGTGGAAATTTCTTTATTTACCATGAAAAAGGCACTTCGAAAAAAAGCACTTATGCAACTAATCAGCTGTAAATAAAGGAGAATGAAAATAAATACCAATGTACTGAATTTAAATCCAAATACTACTAAAAAAAGACGATAAAATTCGAAATTGGGTAAAATTTGTGGGTGATGAAATTTTTTTTACTATTTTTTTTTCTGAACTCCACCTAAAAATCTATAAAAATCAATTATTACTTCTCAGACAACTTTTCGATCACACGCCTGTGTTATTGACCTAGCAGTTCAGACTGAGAATTCAGCCCTATAAAGAAATAAATCCAGTACACCAGGTTTCTCTCTCTCTCTCTTTCTCTCACTCACTCACTCACTCACTCTTCCACCTCTACCACATTGTGATAGGAGATGCGTGGAGTGTGCAAATTTTTATTATGCTCTGATATTAAAACTAGCAGTCCACAGCTTAAAGCTATTAATAATTCTCTTGTGCGAAGAAAAAAAATACTGAGGAAAACATATCAGGCATTATACGAATTAGACTGTGATTTGGACATTTTTGTTTGGTATACAAACAAATGCTGGGATACGTTTATAGAAAGAGAACTGTGATTTTTCGTATTTCTCTATTTACAGGGTCTTTGAAGCCGAGTCTGTTTCTTTCATTTTCTTACTAGGGACAACATACCTATGTCCGATATGCCACCATAGAACGTTTCCAAATTAGAATCTTCCATTTTTGATTCTCTTTGGCAAAAAGATTTCTTTCACAAATCTATCTCAAACAAGTGCTGTTGCTCTTTCAATAAAAACCAACTATCCTTTGCTTTCCTTTCTTAAATGTTATTTTGGAGCTTGATTAATATAGGTGCTCAGATATTATTTGCTATCATGATATTATGCAATATGGTCAAGTGATAAATAAACACATTAAATCCATTTTATGCCCCAAACGAAGTAGGCTAGCCTGTTTATACTAACTTGGTTGTTTATAGCAACAAGTCTTATTCATCATGTTTGGTGGCTTGTCTGTGATCTGGAGAAGAGTTGTCAGTGATTTAACAGGAATAACAGGAGAATAATGAAGTGTACGGAAAATAACTGCCACCTGGTTGCCTGTAACATTATGTAGTATTGTCTGAAATCGAGGTTGATGGAGTTCAGTTATAGAATTAAGAAAAAAACTGTGGTTTCCTGGAGAAAAAAGACCTATTTGTCTGTGCCAGAAAATCGCGAAACGATGGAAACAGGATTACGAAACTTTTTTCTAGTTGGTGACAGAATGGAACCAATAAAGGATCTTTTTGGCACCGCACAGCGTTATTTAGCAAGCATTTCCAGAGCTGTACTCCGGCCTGTATAGTTTGCGTGCATACCAGAATACCAGACAACTCTTAACTGCTCACCAGGTAGTCTAGGTCTGTTCTTCATCGGTAACATTTCTACATGTACGGTGGATATTGTTTGTTATGTACGCATTATAGACCATGGAGGAATGTTGATTTCTTCTCCAATGCAGCAACTCCCACAAACATTCACTTGCAATGGCAAACACACAGCCTTCCTGATTTCTCTACCTCATGTCTTTGATTGAATCCAAAGAACTGCACCGAGTGCGGTATTCCAACAGTCGTATTGGTATGCAAACCTTCATTTCCATTTGACTTTAAATTCTTGTCTCTTATCACCAAGAGTGTGTCCATCCGCCAAAAAAAGTGTGCCGGTGATGTCAACAATCAAGAATAATCGCAGTTGGCTTTGTTTTAAACTCCCACTTCCTTTTCTCTTTATTCTCAATTCGAAATACTTCGATCCAGATTATCAACACATCCAAAAGTGATTTTCAAATTATCACAACCAAGACACTTGCAGTGTATCCAGATGGTTACAAGTTTTGATTTCCTGTCACTCTGAAAGATATAATGGCCTTTATATAATGGTATATCCTCCTGGCACCTCTTTTACACTTAAATAATTTAGATGCGGCATTGACGATTTTGCTAAATTCTCTCTTGCTATGGAAACATTCCATTCTTTCAAATTAGTTTATTAAATTATATCAACAGAATTGCAACATGCATATGCATGCTATCTTTTGCTAATTCACACAGATTAGCATAAAAGATAAATTTGTTTATATTATAAGCATTCATGACCCCGAAAGCAACAACTCGAGAAACAGAAAATCGTATTTTATTGCAGCAAACAGTAACAACAAAAGGTAACCATTCACTAAACAAACATTTCATTTCACTTAAACGTATGCAGTCTAAATTGAACTCTAAAGATACAGTTAGAAGTCCTCCTACTATAATCCCTTTATGGATTTATATTAGATCTTCATATGGCAGATTACTTGACCACTTTAGAAACTTTAAAGCATCTCACTTCATCCTGATGAAGTGAGATGTTGATGTTTTTGTTGATGTTTATATATAAACATCAACAACAAAATAGCAGTTCATTCCAGCTTTTTTCATTAGCTTCAGTTCTAAATGGGAGTTCACTGTATGGGAATGATTGGGACACATCTAACTGAATAAAGTAGTATACGCTGTGTTGTCAAAAGCATTTGCCCACCAGATGCCTTGCAAATTACGGTTGCTACCACTGGCAATTCAGGGAGTGTTTCGTAAATCTGCTGATACATAATGGAATGTTCTGCATATTTTGCAATGCACTGGATGTCAAGATGCCAAGATCACCCGAACTGACAGACTTCCAACGTGGGATGATAGTTGCGTGTCACATCATTGGTCTTTCTGTCTGTGCCATTGCTACCCATATCATACACCGAAACCCACCGGTGCTCATTCGATAATTTCCAAGGCGTTGAAAGCGCCCTTGGAAGCCACCGACACTCACTGATTGAGATCGAGGAGCCGAGTCTCGAAATGTTCGAGCATCCCCCATATCCTCAGCGGCAGACCCCTCAACGTGAAAAATTCTGCGGGGACATCTGTCAGTATTAGAGCTGTCCACAGAATCTTGTATGACATATGTTACTAAGGCGCAGCTGCTGCGAACAAGGCACACAGAACTCCCATTCTTGCCAAATGAGGTTCAAATAGTTGTTTATCACGCTGTTCCAGGACCGTACATGATTGGAAAAGGCGTCTGTGGACCGACGAATCAGGTTTTCAAATGTTTCGCTCTGATGGTCATGTATGAATCTGGAGATTACTCGGAGAATTGTTCCAAAAGTCATCATTTCCTTTATCAAGTTTGATGGAAGTTCATCAAGTTTCATTGAGAGTCATGGTATGGGGTTGTTCCAGTTGGATGGAGATTGGATCATTGGTAGACATGCTGAAAACCATGACGACCGATGGCTACCTGGACATCCTGGAGACTTTCATGCTTTCGACGTTATGGAAGTACTTCAGCAGTGACCCTTGGTTTCAATACAGCGATGATCCATGCTATGGGCGTCAGCAGAGCGGGGGGAGAGGCAAACGGGACATGTTCTCCCCGGATTTACTTGTGAAAAAAACCCAAAAAATTAATTAAATATAAATGTATTGATGTAATTATTTGCCCCTCCCCCTGGAAAATTTTCTGCAGATGCCAATGATCCATATCATACTGCACTACATGTCCGAGATTCGCCTCGCTCCATACTCCAGTGGCAGTCATCAGTATTAGCAATGGAGGTAGCTTTGTGCGAGAAATGGAAGAATATTCTCGTTGCGACGTGTCAAAAATTGATTGAAACCATGATCAAAGGGTAGTGGCTGTCATTTAGGAGAAAGTTGGTCATACTCAGTACTAGAAATGTAAATAAAACGCATTTTCCCCACAACTAGGTGTTCAAATACTTTCTCAACATTGTGTACGCTATGAAATGCACTACCAAATTGAAAAGCCATTTTTAAGTTTCTGTGCGGGGAAAGCAATAGCTACAGCATCTGTTGTCATACTCACTGTTGTCCCTGATGATGTCTCCAAATCCAAATTAATATTTGGCGTCGAAGTCTGTCTTCTGCTTCCAACTTATTGCTTTCTCGCAGAGTCACTGGCAAACTAATTTAACAACTGTTTTTGTTTCTTCAGATTTCTTTACTGTAAATTCATAGCCAGATAATGTTCTCTTTTACATTAATAATTGGAATGTTGTTTCTTCCTTACATCACAAATATTGAATATTACAGTTAAAATTAATAAACTAATGGACATTCAGTGATAATTAAAGATGTTGAATTCAGTTCTGTTAATGGAGGTAGTTTTAATTTCGCATTAATGAAATAATTTCCTTACAGATTATGAAGAGGATTACTGCCATCAAGTAGTGTTTGCCTACTAATGCATTAAATCAAGCACAGAAGCAGCAATATCTGAAGATTGTTAATTTATGTGTAGCATTTCATTCTGGATTAGCAAGATAAAACCTGGTTTTGTATTGGCTGCACTTCCATTGGAACAGTGAAAAATCCTCAAAATGAGAATGGCGAGCTCTCTGCAATAGTGGAGAGGGTGGAGATTCTCAGACGAAATCTCTGAATTCCCATGAAAGTAGGAAAAAGTATTTCGCGTGTAAATCAGGGAAATGCATAACAGTAAAACTACAACAGCTTCTTGTAATAGAATATCACCCGAAAGATGTGAGAAAAACTTTCATCTCGGTGACAGCCTTAAAATGCAGCAGAAAGTGCACGTGGAGGAAGAAGAAAAACATTTCTTGTGTCCAACATTCCAGAAGAAATTTGTTGATTCAGTAAGTCTTCAACAACATCTGGAAACGCATTCTAGCGGGAAGCCATTTCAATGTGAAAATTGCAGCAAGACATTTTTATTCGCTTGTACACTGAAGAGGCACAAGGCTATACTTCACGGCAGTGAAAATCTGTTTCCATGTAAAATATGCGGCAGGCGGTTTTCCAGTTTATATTATTTGAAGATACACAAAGTTGTACTTCACGCATCGGAACTTCCTGTCAAGTGCGAAAAATACAAGAGAACTTACCCCTTACAATCCTGTCTTCAGAGACACGTAAAGCTGGCCCATACTGGGAAACATTTTCCTTGTTCTGAATGTAAAAAGGAGTTTTTCTTTTTTAATTCTTTTAGGCTGCAACACAACAAACGCTCCTCGATTAAGTCACAAAGCATGCAGAGCACACATACAGCTGAACGCAAAGATAATTGCAAAACTCTTAGTGGTGAAAGGCGATTTTCTTGTGAGGTGTGTGCCAAATCATTTTCCTCAATGTCATTTCTTAAAATACATTCTGTTGTTCACACAAATGAGAGGCCTTTTCAATGCCAAATATGCCACAAGACATTTGCTCTCTCTCGAACACTGAAACGCCACTTTGCTATTTTGCACTTGAAGAAGAAGAAACCTTTCGCTTGTGAAATATGTGACAGAACCTTTTCTCAAAAAGGAAATCTTTTTCACCACATCAAAGCGATTCACGAAAAAGTGAAGCCGTATGAGTGTGAAATTTGTAGGAAATCATATGGCTATAGAGAAAGCCTTAAGTTACATATCAGATCTCACACGAAAGAAAAACCTTTCACTTGTCACGTGTGTAGCTCTATGTTCTCAACTCTACGCTCCCTTAAAAGGCATCAAAAACACCACCAGCTCATTGAAGAAAAGCATTTTTCGTGTAAAGTATGTGGGAAACAATTTTCTGAATCAGATTATCTTAAAAATCACATCAAAAGGCATACCGCAGATTACTCCCTTGCATGTGAAATTTGTCACAAGAAATTCTGCGACCAATATCACCTGAAAATACACGAAAGAGTTCACACCAGAGAAAAACCTTTTCCATGCGAGATTTGCAACAAGAGGTTTTCACACACTTCTAGTCTGAAAAGACATCTAAGTGTACACACTGATGAGAAACCTTTTCCATGCGAGATTTGCAACAAGAGGTTTTCACACAGTTCTAGTCTGAAAAGACATCTAAGAGTACACACTGATGAGAAGCCTTTCACTTGCCCAACGTGCGGGAAAACATTCTCGCGAAAGGGTCTTCAGATATCACATTCCAGATTGAAACATAGCGAATACGAGGGTGGTCTAAAAAGTTGTTGGCTTCAGCCATAGATGGCAACACTATCAGCATTTTTTTTTTCTAAGTTGGTACCTCTGTCATAAGCATCCATGTGAAATTACAAGTCATTCTATCAAGTAGTTTGTTTTATACAGCTGTCCGAAGCAAAAGTGTTGTCTGTATCCCTTGAAATGGATAAAATTGAGTATCGTGCGGTTATAAAATTCTTTGTAAAAGAAGGTTTAACCAAAAGAAATTCATTTGAAGTTCATAAAAGTTTATGGGCACTCTTCTCCTTCGTTTTCGACAATTAAGAAATGGGCTGCCGAGTTTAAACGTGGCCGTACCAGCCTTGATCATGATCCACGTAAGTAGCAGGTGAATGTGTTTCCTTGCTACATACGCGTAGTTATGTTTGCATTTATCGAACGGAGTTCTCAAGCATAATTTAAAATATTCTTTGTAGAGAGGTTGTCCATTATATTTTTCTTGGAGTCGTAAGCAGTGCATTTGCCAGAAGTTCTGTTTTTCCAAGTCTGCCTTCAGTTTTAAAATTGAAACTCCAACTCACACAATTTTTTCAGCGATTTTCTTGGATTAAGAAACTTAGATAATTAACTAATTTTATTAATTTCATTATTGGTTTATTTTATTTTATTTTATTTTCAGAACCATTTTAAATGTTCCACTTTTTTTGATTGAATTTGAAATCAGAATTGCATTCATGTACTTTGCAGGCAATTTATTGTGCTTACAAGTGAATTAAAAATTGTAATTGCTAAGCGAGTTCTGTTAAGGAAGTACATTTTCTAATAATGAATAAATTGGAGTTGTTTTGTAAACAACTCCAATAATAACACATAACATATTTGTTTCAAACAAATATTCCTTTTAATGCATGCGAAAAAATGAATCTCTCTCTCTCTCTCTCTCTGTCACACACACACACACGCGCAGGAATTTCAAAATAAGAATTGCATGATTTCCATTCACTAATTTTTGTTCATTGAAATTTTACTGACAACTTCTGTGAGTAAACTTCATATAAACGAACTGATCCGCGTATTCTCTTATATTTATGACAGCGTTTGTCTAACTTCTAATCCCATTTGTAATCACTTCAAATTTAAATTTTGTTTCTCATTCATTTTTCACGTGATCCTCCTTCTGTCCAAAAATCTTTCTCTTTTCTGCCATGCTTTAATTTCATTTGAGATCATACCAAAGCCACATAATATACATTTTTCAGCGATTTATCGCAGTGCTGCAGAATCATTAGCAGAAATGTGGCCATTATTATAACTTACATCGTCAAAGTGCTCGTATCTGATTAGATATAGCGGAATTTCTCACTAATTCCATATTATTTTATGTTCTGCAAACCTTTACAGTCGACTGCAATTGGCAAGTTTTTTAGAGTCAAGTATTAAACTGTAGGCACTATTTCATTTATTGATATATTACAATCCCTGGAATGTAAATAATAAAACTGATATCGTGGAAGCAAAAGGAAAATGCCACTGTTATAGTCGCTGTAATGACAGAACACAAAATATTAAAGTGAAAACACCAGTAGTGTTTTGACTTTAATATTTGTATAAAATATTAAAGTCAAAACAGTGGTACTGCACAGTGATGTTAAAACACTACTTCAATCCTAAGGGAACAACAAGATAACTGGACTGCATTCACCCAATACGTCATATATAATTATAAACATGACAATCACTACTTAAAATCCACCAGTAACTTGCAGATGTCTGACCCGATCCACAAACTGCCATTCGATAAAATAAAGCTTTCCACTGTACTGAGAGTTAAATGTGCTGGTATGTAGATGTATATATTTTAACATGGTAGATTCGAGAGCAATTACTCCAAATAAGCGAAATGGTGGTTAATGAAACACGTGTGTCTGTGTGCGCGCGCGCTCGCACGAAACAAACACAGCCCCTGGCAAATCTATCACCCTAATCTACCTTCCTGATGAGATAAAATGTAAAAAGCTGTGCTATAATCAGTTTTAAAAATTGAATTTTCAGAACGTGACGAGCAGCATGCCTTAGAAAATTTCAGGAAGACAGAGATTGCATTTGTCATTTGTACTCAGTGTGAACAGGTCATCTATGTGTAAAAGTTGTTATTTGGCATTACTGTTAACAAAAAAAAAAAAAAAAAGGCAGTTGGAGCAAGAAAGTTCAATTCTAGTCGCCAATTAGAGGAAATTTTTTCGAAACGTTTATTCAACCAGTTTCCGATTTAACTGATCTCTGGCATACTGAAGCTGGTTTTTTATCGGGTTTTTTCGAACTCAAGAAAATCGACCCTATAACCCTTTTCAGACAAAAATATATCGTGTTTAGTGACCGGGAGGTGGAGACACATATCCATAATGTCTTCAGTGGATGCAACCTATGATTGGTGATACTCTTAGCCAGCTATAGCTTATATTCCACCGCTGTAGAATGAACCACCCTCAGTATCCTAAGATTCGATAGTGAGAAAAGGATCCTCCCCTACTCCCATATAAGGAAATAAAATACATTAGCAGTTTTTTTATCGACAAATTTCTCTTCATTCAAAAAAGTTGTACGATCTTATCTGTTCACCAACATACTGTATAAGTTCGTACAACCTGATGATATCTTAAACTATTCATTGATTGGGTGGTTGAAGAGAAAACGATGAATATCCTGACAGGTAGTCATCCCTTTGTGTTGCTGCTGTGTTTACTGAACCATCAGAATGTCTGAAAGCACATGACAACTGCTTCTCCATTTACACAATGAAGATTGCTACAAAACAAGAAAATTAAAGCGCGTTCGAATAAATTCGGTGAAATTTACAAATCAATTTGGATGATGTAACACGCACACCTTTCTTAAGATTTTTTTTAATTTCTTCCTGTTTTTACAGGCTTTCCGTTAGAGAAAATAAATAAATCGTTTAAGCAAATACATCTAGTTTTGCAATTCGAATTCTGAATAAAGTTCTTTCTATTGAATTTATTATTCAATAGGAAAGTAACCCATTCCTTATTGTTCTGATTTTAATAATGACAGACAGGTGATCGCTAACGTCCAAATGGGAATACGCAATCCTAAAACTGAAAGGACACGGCCTCACAATGCTGCACTGCAAAGGAATATTACACTAACATTAAAAACAAAGTAACTTGTTACTTACACACTATGACAGGCGAGCTGAGGAGGAGAAGGAGGAGGGTGTTAGTAGCCAATGAATATTAGCTTTCGCAGAAGGAATGATGTAGGATTTGTTGATGTGTGGTCTGTGTTTGACAGAAAGAAGGATTTGTACAATGTTGATGGACTGCACCTAAATGGTTTTGGTGTCAGGTGTCTGGAGAGAGCGTTGTTCACAAAGTATGCTCAAGCGCAAATTCAGTAAAAGTTAAGCAATTAGGGCTGAAACATGTTTAAATTTTAAATACATAAAAATAAAAATAAAAAAAGTAAGGGGCACTCAACTTAAAATACATCTGGGTGTCAGAACCCGTAGAGCCGGCACTGTAGAAAAATATAATAAACAAATAAAGAATTTGCATAAACAACTCACAGTTGAGTGATTTTGGTTCCGTGAGTTTTGACGAATTTTGACCGTCAGTTTCGCTATGTTTCTAGTAATATAGGAAACACTTTCTGTTCTGCCGTCTACCCACAGGTAAATGATGGAGTTTCAGACCATCCCGAAGATTAAAATTAAAGTGCAATTATTTTCATCACCAATTTCTTCAAGACTTTCCACTTCAAATATCAACACTATCAACATCGAGCAATTAATAACTTCGCCACTGTACTCCCCCCCGTTCATATTACATTACTGTTCTGCGTCTCCGATTAAATTTAACTCCGATAGTTTTCGCGAATAGCAGTGGATTAAATAATGTCATTTATTGTGTACTGTAATGAAATCCTGATGGCGAAGTGAACTTTGAACTTAACTGGTTGATGGACTGAGTCCTTGACTCTTTATCCCTTCATCTGGATTTTAGATTGTGGGTGATGAGATTATTGTGGGTAATTTACCCGCTCATTGTGAGCATTGAGGCTGTATCAGCTTTCTCTTGCGATGGAGGATTTCGGTTTTTTATGTTTGAAACGATCTGAGGGCTTGTAGTCCGCTGCCTGTCGAACTAGCTGATTTGGGTGATTATCCGTGATTGTGAAGAATTTCTCCGCAATGCTTGTCATGTAGGTCTTAATATCTGGAAGATTGGCTTCTTGATGTAACTGGATGTTTCTGATGAACCATGGGGCATTAAACGTCATTCTTAGGCATTTATTCTGTGTATTATCTGAAGTCTGTGGATGTTGCTTTTGGTCGTGTGACCCCACGTTGGAGAGGCGTAAGTTAGTTGCGGTCTGATTACCGATTTGAAAAGGAGGACTTTGTTGTTTATGCTTAGGAAGTTGTTCTTATTCAAAAGTGGATATAGCTGTGCTATAGTCTCACTTGCCTTAGTGGCAACACTATCCATATGTGACTTGAAGTTTAGACGTCTATCAAGATGAATTCCCAGATGTTTGGTAGAATTGCGCCAAGGGATGATTTTACCAAACATTTGTATGCTTGTATTCGGTTCTGCTTTACGTCTGGTGAAAAGTACTGCAGAGCTTTTGTTTGGATTAATTGCGATACACCACTTGGTGTACCAATCCTCCAATTCATTGACTGCTCTCTGCAGCTTGATTGTGGCCAGGTGTGGACGGAGGGATCTGGCTATAATGATTGTGTCGTCGGCATACAGAGCGGTGATAGCTGGAGACAGTTTGGGGAGATCTGCCATGTATATGGAGAAGAGTAGGGGAGATAGCAGAGAGCCTTGAGGGACTCCGGCCGTGATTCTCCTATCTGTTGATCTGATACCGTTGAGTTTTATTTTAAATTTTCTGTTATTTAGATATGATTTGATAAGTAGAACTAGTGGCAATGGAATACCAACTTCGTGTAGTTTAAAAATTAGTCCATGATGTCACACTCTATCAAATGCCTGAGTGATGTCTTATAAAAGTGATAACTTATAAGAGTGATACTTATGAAAACTGCGCCAGAGTGTTGGTGCCATTCATACCCTTGGGTTATATGTTCGATGACTCTGTCAATTTGTAGCGTTGTGGAGTGATATTTCCTAAAGCCGAATTGTTCATCCTGAATTATATGGTTGATATCTGTTGCCTCTTGAATCCGTGTGAGAATAGCACGTTCGGCTATCTTACCTATGCATGAAAGAAGGCTGATTGGTCTGTATTTTTCAGGAAACTGTGTATTTTTTCCAGGTTTGGGAATTAGGAAAACGTCGGCAATTTTCCATCGCTGTGGGAAATAATTTAGCCGGAGGATGGCATTAATGATGGCTACTAGATGCATAACCCCTTTGCGAGGAAGTAACTTGAGTGCCTTGTTTGTTATTCCATCTGGACCCGGAGCCTTTTTGTTATTTAGTTTTCTTAAAATCTCATATACGTCTGTTGGTGACACGGATTTGTTATTGGATTGGATTGAGACATTTTGAGTTATTTTACGCACTTGGGTGTGAATTTTACTTATGAAATTTATATCTGTATTGATATAATTGGGGCTGCATTGTTTTTCTAAACTGTCAGCAAATGCTTCAGCTTTCTCCTCGTCGTTGTAGACAACATTAGATTCACCTTGGATTGGAGGAAATGTAAAACGCTTTGAACGGAGTGATTTCATCATTTTCCATATTGATTGATCCTCTGTGTTTATATGGTTTGTTGCTCTATTCACTGCTTGTTTATCCGCTGGGTCCATTGTTCTCTGATATTGTCTTCTTAATCTATTTTTCTCTTGGATAAGACGTTTTATGTCCTCTGGAAGTTTATTTGATAGTGTACATTTGGTTATATTTGTTACCTGTGTTATAGCTGTCAGCAGTTGTTTTTCAAGAGTCTTCACTGCTTTTTCTACATCTTCGACAGATGTTATATGCGGTATTGGACCAAGGTTTTCCTGGAATGCTGAGGGAAGTTGTTTCCAATTTATAAATGTGGTGGTGTTTTCTGTTAAATCTTGTATGGTTCCTAGTTGTAATATGATGGGGTTATGATCAGAACTTAAGTCGATGATTGCTTGTATCTGATAGCTGTGCGCTATGTTTTTTAATATAGCTATATCTAGTATATCAGAACGTCCGGTAGCTCCGTAATGTGTAGGTTCAGTGGGTCCTATTACTGTTATATTTCTTGAAGTGGTGTAAGAATTGGGTATTCCGTTAATATTTGAGTTTCTGCTGTTCCAGACTGAATGTTTGGCATTAAAATCTCTGGCTATAATCACTGCTCTGCCTGTATTTAGTATCACATCTAAGTCAGATTCAAGGAGTTTTTTATTTGGGGGGTTGTAGGCTGCATATATCGTAATGCTGCTTGTGTTTTCCATATGTATTTCTATTCCTGTAGTTTCCGTGTGTTCTGTTTGGGGTTCTGCTATTGAATTATGTTTTATGTTTCTTTTCACAAAGATGGCAGTGCCTCCACTTCTAGCAAAGCATCTGTCTGTACAATAAGTGCTATAGCCGTTGATTCTGATTTTGTCACTTGGACGATGAGTTTCATTTATGAGGATGATGTCTGCTTGGGTTTCTGCTGCAAACTCCTGCAATTTGATAGATAAACCATTTGCGTTCCATGAAACAATTTGTAACGATTTCGGTTTTCTTTTAGACTTATCCATTAAGAATTTCCATAAAGAGTGATTGTGTATGCCTTAAGATGATATCCTTGGCTTCTTGAGTTGGGTTGGTTTGTTGGAGTTCAGCAAGCATTTCACCTAAGTGGCTTGTTATGTTCAGTAGAATAGGTTTGTTGGTTTGCTGTGACTGCTTTGGTTTTGGCTCTTTTTGGAAGGTTGATCTTGTAACTTCAGCATACGATCTTCCATCCGTTATGGAGACTATGGTTTGATGGGAGGACGCTTGTTCTTGAAGAGGTTTACTGGTTTTGAGTTGTATCATTTGGTTTTGGGGAAATGCTATACAGCCCCTATAGTTTGCAGGTTGTGGACCTCCGCAGTTTGCACACTTTGCTGGAAGTGTACGAGGTTTATGGCATTCATTTGATGCATGTTTGCCACCACATTTCACGCAACGAAATTCAGCCTTGCAGCATCGTTGTGCATGCCCAATCTTCTGGCATCTATGGCACTGGGTTGTAGTTGATTTATGTTTCAATGCCTCAACTTTTATGACTAGATCACAGATAGTTTGGAGATTGTATATATGTTTTTGGTCTTTACTTATTTCCACCAGAATTAGGGGATAGGGTGTTTTATCAGCTCTCCGCATTCGGCTGACTTTAATTGGGCTAAATCCCTTAAGCTGGAGGTCTGCAGTGAGGTCTTCTATTTGTAATGTTTCAGTTACTCCCCTTAACACTACTTTTAAATTTTTCTCACTGTTGAGTGCAAAAGTGTGGTATGGCAAATTGTTGTTGTCTAGAAGTTTGGTCATTTTTCTGTAGTCTGATGATGTTTTAGGTTGTATGCGAATCCCTTCTTCTGTGTTTGTGGCTTTAATGAAGGTGATATCTGAAGATTTCAGTGTGGATGCAACGGACGTCCAGTGCTCCTTGGCCCTTAAGATGACTGGGGGTACCCTTTCTTTAATTACATTATCTGGTTCTATCTCCGCTATTTTGGGTGTATCTGCAGTAGAAGATATTTTCCTTTTCTTTTTGACCGTTTGGAATTCTGTGTTGGTTTCCAAAAACTGCGGAGTATTAATCAGAGATGCAGCATCCTCTATATTCGTGGAGTGACTTAATTCTGGTTCAGTCAACATATTCCTTCATTAAAATCATCCACCCTATCTTCTGTGACTGCTGTAGGGGGGGGGGGATGTATCTAACAGCTTTACTTTCCCTGGCCAGTTGTCGCTCAATAGTTTTCCTAATCTTAGTAATTCTCTGTAAACTTCTTCGAATATGCTTTCATTGAGAGGTTTTGTCATGTCTGATAGAAGGCAACAACTCTACTAGAATAAAGTTTGAGAAATGGGTCCTAGAGCCCAAAGTAAATATCCCGTAGATCAAATCGATCTACCAGCACAGGTAGCAAATATTTCATAAAATGAAGAACGCCTACCTCTATATATAAATATCCTGTAGATCAAATCGATCTACCAGCATCGGTAACAAATATTTCACCTTAAAATGGCGAGTTCTAAACTACAGATTTTTTTAACACTAACACGCGAGCCGCCATTTTCCACGAACGCATAAAATCCACTCCTGATGGCGAAGCATAAGTAAGCAGCTAAGAGATAGTTTCCGGATGTAAACATTTTTAAGGTGTTAATTGTAAATTAATAAGTAAATTTTAATTGTATTTGTACCTTATCAACTACCCTACAAGATCATATATAATTGATAATTGTGTGCACCATATAGTATCCTAACAGTGTATGAAAAATATGTCCAAATCCGAAGACTGCGAACAGCTCACAAAACCTTCTGACCTACGTTAATAGTGAGTGAAAATGGCGATAGGCTGCAAAGTATGCAAGGAAATAGCCGTTGATAACAAGACTTATAAGGCACGTAAATTCTAAATGTAATGACTATGATTTTTACTGCGCAGGACTGAGTGAAAGTGGGTTCAAAAAATTATCAAAAGACAGAAAGCAGAACTTGAAATATATTCCATGCAAATTTATGGAGCAACCAAGCGCACTAATCCCAAAGTGGAATGCATTCTAGTGCTGAACAGGGTTTCAGGCAAAGTCACTCAGCCCTGACACCAGTGAACTATGGAATCGCATTAAATTAAAAATTTGCATATCATGCAGTCTCTTAACTTTAATTATAACAGCGCATTTAAAGAATTTATGGCTCATCAGCACATTTTGAATTATTCCATTTTAATAATCGGACTCTTTCCCTTCAAACGGTCATTTCGTTAACATGGAAGTCTACTAGAGATCGCAGCGGACACAGCTGCGTGCAGGGTGACCACCCAGCAAAAATATTTTGTACTAACTTATGCAGGAAAAAGTTACTAGATCTGAAAAAAAGTACTAAATTTTTATTTGCTTTTGTTTCACTCTATTTAGGGCATTTTACGATATTACTACCTTACATCGATGAACTGAATGTAAAACCGTAAAATTAACACAGGTACGACAAATATGAAAGGAAAAAAGTCAAAACTCACCTCACTGTAGTCATCATGAGTCCATGAGCTGCAGTTGTCATTCATCATAACAGAAGTCCCAATTGTAACTCTAGCACTTAACATGTGTATTAATTTACCATATAATATTTATCCTTATTATTCTTATTATTATTATTACGTGACACCTCCAGGGAGTCCAAAGATTCATCGAGGGAGGGCACGTACTCTACAACTCTCCTTTTAGTGTTTAAAATAATCTAACATTAAATTGTCCGTTATTTAATATGCTATTTACATATATACAGGGGTTCCCACTCAAAAGAAAAACACTGGAAGTATTTATTCATTATTTTTAGCATATTTTGCTAACTTAATTAACTCTTCAAAAATAGTAAAATCTGCAGCTGATGAATGTTTACATTTTTCGTTTGTCAAAAGGAGTTCATTCATCAAGGGAGTTTGTAGTTGATTTCTTATATTATTATTATTTATTATCACTGCTGGGTGACCACTACTAGTGGTCACCCAGCAGTGATAGGAATCATTTGTTCTCCTACAGCATTTTTCATTTCAAAACTTTATTCCAAAACACCATGAATTCTTGACTTTTTTCAAATGCTTCTACAGTCTTCAATAGTTGCCATTTTCTATCAAACTCTTCATAACGTCCCTAGATATACAATTTCTACGACTAAAAACTGACCATTGTTGGCTGTATTTATCTTTTCAATGGGCTTGCATCAATAAAAAGTGGCCACTCATATTAAAATATTTAATTTTCCCACTTGTTTTCATTGTTGTAATGATCTTTTAACCCCGAGAAGGGTTTGAATAGCGAAGAATATATTTTCATTGGCTAATGTCAATCGGATTGCATGAGTATGAGATCAGGGGGAAGAGAAGCTTAGCGAACAGTGAGAGGGAGGAGGGGAAAAAAAGAGACCATGCTTGTGTCACTGAATGTGTCGTATGGGGAAGTGAGAGAAAAGAAAAATATTAAACTCATATGTCTAACTCATGTTGTTGTTATTGTTCGGAAGGGAGAAAGTACTAGATCTGTTGGTGAACGTACTAGAACATTAAAAATTTATAAAAAGTACTGAATCAAGTACGAAAGTACTAGTAGTAGTCACCCTGGCTGCGTGAGAGGGCACGTTCGCAACCGGATGTGACGTCAAGGAAGTGGAAGAAATGGAAGTTACGTATTCAACGTCAAGGTAACCCACAGTTTGGCTGGAGGAGAATGACTGCTCGCTAGTTGAATAATGGTGACCATTCAGTGTTCTTTTAACAATTCAGGAACTGTACGTATGTATACGCATAGAGGAACGATATAAATTGAACCATAACGCAAAAATAACCTTGAAATAAGCAGCGTCTTGGCTAATTGTTTCGTGCACGTGCCACTACACATAAAGTCTGCAATTCAAGCTCCCGTATCTTGCGTACTATTAAGGACGGTACATACATACATACATAACTCGTGGCAAAAACATGTTAAAGAGGAGAATCATGATGTCATTATATATTAACAGGATTGAAAAGTTTAAAATATTGAAGTTAAAACTTTGAAGGAAAACAATAGATTATCCAAGGAATTAAAATAAAAATAAAATAAATGAAAGTTAAAATACAAGTTAAATAAAACTATTAATATATTATTATAATAAAAAAAATCATATATATCGTTATAAATTCAGATCTAAATTTGTAATCCAGGTCACAGCTTCAGGAGTCGCTTGTAAAAAGTCATTCTGATAAGCACGAAAGGGGCATTCTTTTACAATATGTTGCATAGCCTGTCGTGGAGCAACACAGTCACCTATTGGAGATGACTGACTCTTTCATTTATAGAGAGTATCTCTACACAGGACATGGTTTGTCTGAATCCTATTTAGTATTGTCCAGGTTTTGCTAGGTAGATCCCATTCTGTAATGATTTGATCACCTTTGAAGATGTTATGCAAATATTCTTTCGTATTCTCCTTCCATATCCTCCCACTTTGATAAAGGATTAAAATTATTTAGAACTAGTTCTTCAGCTGCTCGTAGTGATGGATGGCGAGATTTCAATCTGTTGACGTTAAGAGTTGGGAGATCCTGATGAATAAGTAGGTTTGGATTACCAGCAATTTTTTGTTCTAATCATTTTGTACACCTGCCTTGTTTTATGATCTCCATAGTACTGTTCTATATTGTTGCATTGGGCTTCTAACCATTTCATCTTATCCATTCTGACTGCATTTTTCACCTCATTACACTTTCTTCTATACTGCTCTTCCATTTGTTTCGATGTACCCCTTCTTATCTTCAACATTGTCTTCTCTTGTACTAACTTCAGTGTTTCTTGTCTAATCCACTTCTTCTAAGGTACGGTCGCTGGAGGATAAATGCGGCCGACCACACCGTATCCGCTACACGCAGATAACAACGTCTTCATGGTCTATATATTAGATCTCGGTTTCCATACAGTGGAAAATTCAAATCAAACACGCATCCAAACAACGAACACAAATAGCACACAGCATCAAAGACAGATAACTTCAATTTACTGTAAAATGATGGCGCGCACATCGCGAAAAACAACAAATAACTCCCGAAAGCAACCGTCTGTCTGTTGCTCGCCAACCACGTGACGAAGGTGGTGAGTACGTACGATAACGCTGGTAACATAGCGCTTCGAGTCAGCGTTGTGATTGGCTGGCTATCACGTGAATAATTTTTCATTTAACTTTGAAGTGCTCCTTAACAAAAAATCAAATATCTAATTTATCAACTAAATTGCGTTTTTGTTTTAATGTACGTAATTTATTTCATTTACTATTATAATAATGAAATAATATGATCATAATTATTTATATTTGTCATTCATTGTATATTATTATGTGAGATAATTATTTACTATTACGAATAAATTACTTCTTGAATTCAGACCAAGTGCACAGAGTCGGGGTGAGTAGATGACCTTGCGAGAAAGACGAGAATGTGTGCGTTAGTTCAGCTAGTGTTTTTGCTACCAGCCCTAACTGCGATACGGATGTAGGAGTTATGAAATAGAAGTAAAATAACTAACTAATATGCAAAGTTCAGGCCAGAAAATATACCACTATTTTACTGCAGGCTAAATGGGAGTATAGAAAGAAACTGGCTGCACAGTGTAGTCTCTAGCAACTAAAAATAATTTAATCGTTGTATTATTATGCTCCAGCTCCACTTGAATGCAGCTGGTACTGTTTGTGTCAACAGCTACCATTCTTCAATTAATGAGTGCTCCTTTCACTAACATCGATCAACGGAGTATACATTCGTACCGCCAGGGCTGTTACGCAATCTGGTTAAGCATTCGCCAGTAGGGACATGGGGCGATATCAACACATGTGCTAAAAGAATTCAGTCGAACTGGCTAGTTCTTGGCATATTTCTATAATTTTAGTTTTAACTCTGGAAAGAATGTATGATGTGTCTAACTATCAACCTGTCTGGAGTGAGTGTGGCAATTTTGAAGATGTGGCTTCAAAGACAAGCTTTACTCCATAAGGAACAGCATGGGTTCAGTAAAGAGCAGTCATGTTGGAGAAATTTGCCCATATTTTATAACTGTACAACTGTGTTGTTGGGTAAAGTTAACTGTTAACTTAAATGGCGAGATGGACGTCAGTCCCTTGGACTTTTATCCCTTCATCGCTAGATTGTGATTATCGATATCAGAAAATTTTTTGAGCGCATGGCTCGCCCGAGTTAGGGCTGTGTAGAATCGTGTGAGGCGATGATCAGCGCGGCCTTCGGACGTTTGTGTCTCCATCTGTCGTTTTCATCATAATTTGATGCATCACGAATGAGTTGGTTGGGGTGGAGTGACGCTTGGGCGAAGTACTTGGTTGCAGTCTGGTTGAGATATGAAGGTATGTCTGGCATGTTTCCGTCTTGGTGGAGGAGAGCATTCCTAACAAACCACGGGGCGTCGAAGATCATTCGGAGGCATTTATTTTGCAGTACCTGTAATCTTTTGATGTTGCTGGGGGAGGTGTGGCTCCATGCCGGCGATCCGTACGTTAATATGGGTCTGATGATTGTCTTGTATATTGTTAGTTTGTTTTCTGTACTGACTTTGCTTCTTCGGTTGAGTAGCGGATAGAGTTGGGCTATTGCTGAGTTGGCTTTGTTGCAGGCATGTGAGATGTGGGAGTTGAATCTGAGTCGGTTATCCAGTTTGATACCCAGGTATTTGACTTCTTTTTGCCATGGGATATCAGTGTTAAACATCGTGACTGCTCCGTGGTGGGTTGCTTTCCTTCTTGTGAAAAGTATGGCAGTACTTTTGTCGGCGTTGACATCTATCCTCCATTTCTGAAACCATTCTTCAAGATTTGTTGCTGCGTCTTGTAGTCGTTGTGTGGCTAAGTGTGGCCTGAGTGATCTGGTCAGTATTGCCATGTCGTCTGCATAGAAGGCCGTGGTAGTTGATACTGTGTTTGGTAGGTCTGAGATGAAAATGTTGAAGAGTAGCGGCGATAGGAGGGAGCCTTGCGGGACACCTGCTGTGATGCTTCTCATGGAGGATCTGAGGCCACGTAGCTTAACTTGAAATTTTCGGTCTTTCAGATAGGATTCTATGATTTTTGCTAGATTTAATGGGTATTTTGCAGCTAATAGTTTGTGGATGAGGCCTTTGTGCCATACTTTGTCAAAGGCTTTCGCCACATCCAGGAAGATTGCACCTGTGTGTTGTTTCCAGTTGTATCCAGTAGTTATGAATTCTATAATTCTATGAACCTGTTGGGTTGTGCAGTGGCCTTTGCGAAATCCGAATTGTTCTTTTGGGATTAGGTCGATCTTGTCCGTTTCATTTTGTAGGCGGTTCAGAATAACCTTTTCCGCGATTTTTCCCAGATTTGATAGGAGGCTGATAGGTCTGTAGTTCTGGGGGAATTGAGGTGCTTTTCCGGGTTTGTGGATGAGGATTACATCTGCCTGTTTCCAGCGAGTGGGGAAGTAGTTGAGTCTGAGCATTGCGTTGATGATCGCCACTAGGTGCATAACTGTTTTATGGGGGAGTGCTTTTATGGTTTGGTTTGAAATCTCGTCAGGACCTGGGGCCTTTCTGTTGTTGAGGCTCTTGATGATTTGATGTACCTCTTTTGGTGTAGCATAGCTTGTATTGTCTTGGCTGCTGGTTTGATGGAGTGCACAGCGGACATGCCTGTGTATTTTTTCAATGAAGTGCAAGTCCGCATGCGCATAGTTTGGGCTGAATTGCAGTTCCAGGGCGTCCGCGAAGGCTTCTGTTTTCTCGTCGTCTCTGTAGGCCATTCCCCTTTCTCCCTGGATTGGCTGAATGTTGGGGCGGTCGCTGCGAAGGGCTTTCGTCATTTTCCACAATGAGTTGTCTTTGGTGTTTAAGGAGCTTAGCTTCTTCTCCCACAGCTGGTTTTTGTGATCTTTGATCGCGTATCGAACAAGGTTTGTTGCCCTGTTTAGCTCTTGTCTATCCTGGGGGGATAGTGTTGTATGGTACCGGCGTCTGATCCTGTTTTTGCTGCGGATGAGCTTTAGAATCTCTTCTGGAAGCAGGTTGGCTTGAGCTGGAGTGGTAATCGTGGAAGCTGCTGCTAGGCCAGCTTGGATTGTGCATTCCAGTTTTCTGATCGTTGTATCTATTTCTTTAGGTGAGGAGATTGTTGGAACGGGTCCTGTGAGGTTGCAGAGGATAGCGGTCAGCTTTTTGAAATTTGTGCAGGACTGCCTGGGGATGATTTCTGTTTCCCCGCCTAGGCTTAGTAGTACCGGATTGTGGTCGGAGCTTAGATCATTGACTACCTGTAACTGGAATTGGTGCGAGGTGTTCCTAAAAATGGCTATATCCAGCACATCAGGTCTTCCCAACGGTCCGTAGTGTGTTGGTTCGGCGGGACCTGCTATGATGATGTTTCTTTTCATAGCGAACGTGTGTAGGCTTTTCCCATTGTTGTTGGAGTTCCTACTGTTCCATGCAGGATGTTTGGCATTTAGGTCTCCCGCTACAATTGTTGCTTCATTTGTGTCTAGGAGCTGGGAGAGATCCGAGGCTAGTAGTGGTTTGCCTGGAGGATTGTAGACTGAATATAGCTTTAGGTTACCTGCATTGTTGGTGTTTATCTCAATTCCAGTTTCTTCCAGGTGTGTAGTCGTTGTCTTCTTGATCTCATTGTATCTGATGTCTTTTTTGACAAAGATAGCCGTTCCACCTCCTCTGGCATTGAGTCTGTCATTCCTTAGTAGTGTGTGGTTCCTTAGTTTGGGGTTGTCACAGGGCCGAAGGTGCGTCTCGTTGATTAAGAGGATGTCTATTCTATGTCTTGCTGTAAATTCTTGTAGTTCCAGGAGTTTGTTGTTTAGGCCGTTGGCATTCCAAAATGCGATCTGTATGAAGTTGTTCGAACCAGGTGTATTATTCATTGCTTATCATTGTGAAGATGACTTGAGTGTTTTTTAAGAACTTGTTCGTATCACTCTGATTGGGGTTGGTCTTGCTAAAAGCCGTTAGCATCTCCCCTAGGGTGGCAGCAAGGATAGCAGCTGTGTTCTGACTGTTGGGCATAGATTCTGCTGATTTAGCCTTTGAGGTGACTGCTGCAGCATATGAGCTGTGTGATGTTCGGTGATTGATATCTTCTTCAAGGGGTGTTGCAGGTTTTTGAGCTGGTGGAGTGCCTGATTTTCTGTTGCTTGCCAGGTTATCTGGGTGGAGAGTGCAGCCTCTATAGTTGGCTGGGTGTGGGCCACCGCAGTTTGCACATGTGGCTGGAGTTGTGCGTGGTTTGGAGCATGTGTGAGTAGGGTGACTGTCCCCGCATTTCACACATTTGTACTCCGCTCTGCACAGTTTCTGTGCATGCCCATATCTCTGGCAGCGATGGCATTGTCCTGCTGTTGCTTTCTTTCTGAGTGGTTCTGTTTTAATCCTGAGATTGCAAACTGTTTTGAGATCGTAAATCCTTCTTTGTTCCTTATTAATTTCCACGAGAACCAGCGGCATGGGACGTTTGTCTGCCCGGTACATTCTTGATATTTTTATGGGCTCCAGTCCTTGAGATCTAAGGTCGATGGCTATTTCTTCGGACGTGATTTCTTCTACCAGTCCTCTAATGACAACTTTTAGGTTCTTTTCGCTTTTCAGTTCGAAAGTATGGTATGGGGTCTTTAGCTCGTCCATCAACTTTGTTAGCCGACGGTAGTCTGATGTCCCTTCGGGCTGGATACGGACTCCTTCGTCGGAGTTTTTGGCTGTTATGAATTTAATCTCGGAGTTTCCCATGGCCTCCGAAATTCTCGACCATTGTTTTTTGTCTCGTAAGATTACCGGTGGGACTCGTTCTTTGATCTGTGCCACTGTGTCCATTGGCTGGTGTTCCAGTTCTTCGGGTGGTGTCTCTTTTCGTCGCTTTTTTCTGCTCTCTGTTTGGTAGTCGTCTGGTTCTTCTGGAGTCTGAGTATCTGTGGCTGAGCTGTTGTCTCTTGTTTCATCCTGAGATGTGGTGGGGAGAGGTTCTGAAGGTTGATAGTCCTCAGATTCCACTTCTGCGATTTGATGGATCTCTACTTTACCTGGCCATTTTGTATGTAGGAGGTTTCCTACATGTCGGAAAATTGCAAGTAGCTGCTTAAAGTCTAGTTCATCATAAGGAGTGCTCATGATGATTAAGACTAGTCTTTTACCTTTACCTTACCTTACCTAAAATTTCTGATCACCTGTCTCAATCTTTATCTTTACCTTACCTTACCTTACCTTACCTTATTCACACTCACTTTTCTCAAATCCTAGCGGCCTCCTTTTCAGATCATCCACACTCTCTCCCAAATCTGTTGGGTAAAGGAAATGGAGACACACAAAAGTACTGTTGGGATTGCTGAGGAACATTTGATTGGATACCACATGAAAAGCTGTTTTCTGAACTGGGGAACATGTGACTAGAACATGCGCTATTGGCTTGGATAAGTGGGTGGCTGGCTGGTTGATATCACAAAGCAATATAATCGGGGCTGGAGCGAATCTGTCTGATTTAAGGTTTCCAGTGATGTGCCTCTGGCAGCAGTCTTCTCACCACTATTCTTTGCATCACCCTTTCCAATAAATGATATTGGAAATGATGATGCAAGGATATTCAGGGAAATATGATATGATACTGATGTACAACATTAATAGGGCGATTTGTATTGGCTGTTCGTGTGGGGACAAACGATAATGGCTATCATGTGAGTAGATGTGAAGTTGTGCACTTTGGGATGATTAGATATCCAGTGGAATAATACATTGGTGTGATTGTGCTTGGAGTAATTAACGAGGCTGGCTTGTGATGTTGGAATTATGATGGAGAAGAATTTGAAGTTCAACAATTACATATCAAAATCGCAATGATATTTTCTGAGCGACAGAGTGTTATCAAATATGAATTGGTAAAATTTTGGGGTCTATGGAGGGTATGGACAGGACAAGGGTCATCCATGGATATGAAGTTTTTGTTCAGCTATGATGAATGGGATAAGACAGGAGCTAGTTTTTTCGCTGATCTCAAAAAGCACTGAGTGAATGGAATATTTGGTATGTTGAAGCACAATCACATGTAGTGTGAGTATCTTTAAGAGAAGTTATGATGGGTGATATCTGGCTTCCCTGTAGGTCGGATAATAATGATACTAATAACAACTGGGAGAGATATGACAGAGATGTATCATTTCTCTTGAAGGCAAAAGATAAAAGAGACCTTTCGATCTCAGAAGCGTGTGTTCCTCCACAGTGAAACTTTGAAACAGTGGCAAAAGTTTTGGTAGTGGAATTTTAGGAAATTCCAATTACACGTTTGTGCTCTGGACAGATGAATGATACTTTTTTGTGCTTCTCTTAGAAGAGAGGGAAGGTGTGTGTGTGTGGGGGGGTTACATCTCCTACACTGTTGCTAAGTATAAAATCATCCCTTGGCGCATGAATGATGGAATGTGTTATATCAGAGGAACTTTGTTTCAGGAGGCAAGAAATCCAGGTCTGGGAGTGTTAATAGACGTTCACGGATGCATTCTGATGGATATTCAGAAAACACAGGCCATTACTGTCCATTTATTTACCTAAAGAACTGGCATATGTAAATTCTCTTGCAAGTGACAACACCACAGTCACAGTCACCTGCAATTGCTGAAACTCATTTCGCATCACAAGCAAAAAACAACTGAACACCTCCTCTCCGACTTTGAAACGTGTTTGATAAATGGATCAAGTAAGAGCAGTCCAGCAACAGATCTGTGTGGTGTAATCCCCATTTATCTCCCCATACACACATGCATGCGCGCGTGCGCGCACACACACACACACACACACACACACACACACACACCTTTAGTGTATATGTTTGAATTCTCTCCTCTCTTGTTTGCCTGCCTCAGACCATTTTTCACGTATTTCCACGGATGACCCTTACTCTGTTGAATACTGAGCATGATACCTGTCACCCTACCCAGAGGCATGAGAAATATCAGGTGCAGGCAAGGAAGATTAGAGGAAGAACTGTGCATGTAAACAGGTATCATGCTCAGTATTCAACAGAGTAAGATTTAATCAATCTCGAGCCTTCTTCCTAAAGGGATCCTTAACTTTGACAATATTAAGACATTATATTTTGCCTGGATACAGACTGTTATACATTACGATATATTAAGCTGGGGAGGAACATATCACACCACGCTGCCACCATTACTCTCTTTATAAAATAAATAAATTCCATTTTAACCAACTTTAAATATAGACACACTACAGAATATGCTAAATATTCCCTAATAAATATCCTTCCACTTAGACAACTATATATTTACAGGATGCTACTTTTCCTAAAGACTGATAACCAGTATGTAAGTATTAGCAAATATACTTAATTACTTCTGCAGAAAGGTGGGCTTAAAATATTTTATAACTAAAACCCAAAAAGAAATAATACGCAATCATGAACACATAGAGATATCTGATCAGTCAGTACCTGAATTTTTATAATTATTATTATTATTATTATGTGTTACCTCCAGGGAGTCCAAAGACTCATCGAGGAAGAGTGTGCCAACAGCATCGAATGATTGATCCCCTTCCAACTACTAACCGCGCTCAAACTTCATTAAGTTTTTGCGAGCGATTAATAGCAGAGGCTCTACCAATCGACCAACTTTGCTGGCTTCTATTGAATATTGAAAAAGTTAGAGTAATTGCATAAAAAGTAATTAACCAATTTAGACCAAGATAAATTAACGTATAAAATATTCAAGTACTTCTCTATATATATTTTCAATATTTTTCTGTGCTATTATGCTCTGAGTAATTGTGACACTTCTTGTAATCCAGATGAGCTCATGCCCTTGGGTTATACATCAGATGCCATTGTTTTGCAATTTTATCATTAAAAAAAATAAATAAATAAAATAAGTGACATTTATTCGTAACTTTCCTCACTTTGTGAGCTCTGTTAATAGAAATTTGTACTCTTCTGCTATGTATTCATAACTCTGGAAACTGTGACTTTTTCGCATACGTTTCCAGCGGTAAGTATATAACTTTCAAATTAGCTTTTATATGATATTATATAATAAAGAGTATTATGATCCATTATGCAGTAATCTATTATAATATACAACTAACTAAATATACTTTTTTTTGTTTAGACCCTGAATTACTCCACAAATTCATAATCAGACCCCATTTTAATGAATATAGAGTTGTGTTTTGCATCAAGCTGTATGGTATCCAACCATACAGCTTGGTGCAAAATTTAAAATAATGTAGAAGTAGAATATGAAGATTTGCTTACAAATGCAGCTTCCTTCCTTGGAATGTATTGGCATTTTTATTTTGTTTGTGTTCGCTACGTCTACTTTTTACCCCAAATTTACGTAAAATCCTGTTGTTAGTAAAAAAAAAAAAAAAAAAAAAAAGAGGGTGAAATGTGCCTGATGGTCTTATACAACTCTTAATACTTGAATATGGTACAACAATAATAGTAAATTTACTCATTTAAGATATTTCTTATGAAATAATAATAAAATAGCTACTCATAATAAAAGCACTAGAGTACCTCTGTAGTTCAGTTGGTATATACAATGCCCTATGGTCGGAAAGACCTGGGTTTGATTCCTCCTTTATCTGGTCTCTTTTGATCAAACGTCAGTTAGCCGATTTAATAAGGAGGTATGAGGCTGGCTAACCGAGAAACCTGTGTTTTTCATCCCAAACAGGAAACGTGGCCCTGTGAACACGCACACATTCCTAAAAATTGTTCACCACCACCCTCAACACCAGACTCTGTGGCAAGTCAGTTAGTTATGACTATGCAATCCCACAATTGCATAATCATAGCAGACCCTGTACTAAGCTGGATAAAAGCACCCTAAAGAAGAAAAAGAAAAGCACTGTGTAAATGAATAAAACATCCATTCCCAATCAGTTAATGCTTGCCAAATCCTTCCTAAATCTGTTTGTGGTTTCTGTTACCAGACTTTTCGGAAGTTGGTTCAAGTAGTTGCTGCTCCTTTCACTGAATTAATAGTTCACGAAAAGCCAAACTTATACCAACCCTTCATATGTTTAAAAGTATCACGAGAAAATAGTTCCGTATATTCTTACAGCTTAAATTGTCATCATCACCATAACACTAATTACTGGTATATACCATATTGGTCTGTTCCGGTCTCATTATCCATCCAATATCCTTTTTTTGATGTCTACCCTGTCTTCTCTTTCCAATTGGCTTATATTTTAGTTTAAGTTGTTCTTTCTCTTAATGTCATTAGATAGTAGAAGACTGGAGACGTCAATGAAATCCACCTCGTATTCATCTTATCTATGAATCAATTTCTTCCTTCTTCAGTGGCCAGTTTTTTTTTTTTTTTTTTTCACATATCCAGCTGGTCACTCTCCTGTGAATCTTCTCTCACATATCACAATTCTTTCTAGGAGGAGGTATTGAACAGAAACTTCAATATTAAAAATAAACTGTAGTGAGATTTTTTAATTTCATCTTTGTGTTTACTGTGAATGCTCATGTAAATTAATAAAATTAAAAGAAATCATTTCCATAATAGGGACTATTAGATGTGTATTATTAGATATATTTGAAAAGAAAAGATCAACCAATGGAAACCTTTTTTAATACTACGGGATTTTAATAGCGAAAACAATACTTTCAGATCAAACTAGATGGAGTTTTATGCATTGTAACAGTTTCATGAAAGGCTTCATCGGTTACTTAAGTATAAAGAGCTAATAAGCTTCATTTCGGCAATGAAAACATTACTTAAATTAAGGGGATATTAAATCCCACATAGTTTTAAAACCGAATAAGAAACTCAAAGATTAGAATCAGAGTTTCTTGCCGAATATAGTAAACTATAAAGTATCGGCGACACTAGCGTTAGCCAATGCAAGTGATCCTAGTACGTAGTACAATACTGGGCAGCTCGTTGCAAAGGTGGGGAAGTTCAGATCGCTATTCTTAGGTATTTTCCATAATGTAAAAACACATTTCCTAGGAAATGTATGCTGTTATTAAATTATGGAGGGAGGTCACTACCCAGACCGGTTTCAGCCGGGGTGAAAGTGAGGGGAATCCCATCATTGGCCTACGAAAAATGGCGGGGTCAGAGTGCCCCTAGTAGGAAAGAAAAAGAAGGGAGGGGAAGTGACAGTGAGGTTGAGGTGGGGAAATGAGGGGGGATGGGAAAGGGGAAAAGGAGAGGAAAGGGAATAGGATGGGAAGGGTGGGGGGGGGAGTAGGAAAAAGGAAGTGTAGGCCTCAGCTCATGTCTCACATCTATCTAGCTCCTCACTATTAGATGATACTGTTTCACCCCAGCTGTCCCGGCTCTCAAGATTGAAAGGACCACGGAGGTAGTCGGTGCCCAGGTGACCTGCCCCTTCAGGGCAGCCCGCATCGAGTAGGCCTGCGCTGCCTGGGTTTTTCCTCCGAACTACCTCCGTGGGAGACCAGGGAATAGAACAGACCTCAGGGGGGACGCAGAGACCAAGGAAATGACTGAGACTGGAGCTGCTGCTGCAGATGGAGATCTTAAAGCAGCAGCAGGCAGAACTTGATGTTGTTGTGTCTGACATTACACAGGATTGGAGGTGAACACCACTTGCTCTTAAATGTGGTGTCCCCCAGAGCCTCTCTTTCAAGATGTAAGAATCTCCTTAAGGAACCATAGAACTTGTAAAGAACGATCCTGGAGAGATCCAACAGATTGGGAGGATTAGTAGGATTAGGAAATTTCTTTCTTACCTTCCAGATGTGGTATTTTAGCTCGTTAATAATGAACACCACTAACTTCTGCTTGTTGTTAGCTGGGGGAGCGAACTGCAGGAAGATGACTTGCTCCTGCAGCAGGAGGTGGATGCGGAGCACGTCGCTTGGCCTCCTCCAGATGAAGATGGAGATGGGACACCGGTAGAAGGCGTGCTCTACGGAGTCCAAGCTCCTGCAGAAGTCACAAAAGGGGTTCCGGGTGTTGTGGAACCGCCAGATATTGATGTTGACTGGAAGGTGTCCGTACGCAATCCTCCATGCCAGGTCCTTTCTCGACAGGTAGCCTTCTGTTTGGAAAGGTGGCCGAAGAGGATCTCGTTGTGGTTGATCCCCAGATCCGGAACATCGGTACGAAGGATGTTGTAGAAGTGTTCGTACCAGGTGTAACTGTTCCGGATCGCGGCGATGTTCACACCCGACGAGCGGAGTTGTTGCATTAGCTGGCACAGTCTGTTGTAGTCCTCTGGAACAATGTCTGCCTTGGCACCCTGGTGGACTGGGATCCCAAAAAGGGGAAGCTTGTGACCAAAGAAATACCGCACAGGGTAACTGCAGGGATGTGTAGTCTGCAGCACCCTGTTTAGATGGAACGCGGTATTACTTAGGTACCTGATGTTAAAGGAGGGGAGGCCAAAGCCCCCCCCCGCTTCTTCGGAAGTTGAAGGATGTTGAGGCCAACTTCCTGGCGTAGATTGCCCCAGAAGAACTTCAGGGTGTTCCTGTAGAGCCGGCTTTCTTGATCCTCGCTGATGTTGGTGATGTTCAGGACGTGCTGGAGCGCAGGGCAAATGATGGACTTGATAACGGTGGCCCTGGAGGAGAGTGACAGCTGTCCATTTTTCCAGTCCTCGAGTTTCTCGACGGTGTTGTTGTCGAGATGTTCGATGTTAAGCACGGGCTGTTCTTCAAACGGGACCCTCAGGATGGTGAGGGGGTCGGCAGTAGGGACGAGGCCTGCAGGGATGTTGTGCAGGTCCCAGACTCCTTACAATTTGATCTTGGTTTTGTCGGGGTTAGATGTTAGGCCCGACACTTTAAACTTCTTGAGGATGTTGAAGAAGTTCAGTACGGAGTCGTTGTCCCTGAGAGTGCCCACCACGTCATCCGCGTAGGCGATCACCTTGGAGTCATCCGTGGTGAGCCGTCTGGTCCAGGCGCTTTATTGTTACGGCACTGTTTGAAGGCTGATGTAATTTCGGCCACTATAAAGGGTGCATCCAACCCTGCTTGGATGTGCGCAGGGAAGGAGTCAATGTTCCAACAGGAGTAATCCTGGGGGGTACTGTTGTCTGAGTAGAGTTGACTGTAGTACCCCCAGAAGGCGTTCATGATGTCAAGTGGTGTGGTGTGGTCACACCCGCCTTCACTGATGGTGGTGATGGTTCGCTCCTGCCGGAAGTTGACGTAACGCCTGTTGTAAAAAGCTGCCGATTGCCTGTCTTCCGAGCGGAGGTGGAGACGGATCTTGATGTTCTTTTCTTCCACCTGCTTTTGCTTATCCAATTCGATGTCGAGATTAATGTCACGGATGGTGTTGTGACATGCGAATCCTTGGCGTTGGCTGGCCACGAACCAGCTCCTCTCCTTGTAAAGGTCCCGGAGCCGAGCTCTTCTGAGGAAGGCACGTTCCTGGCCCCATTTTTTCATGTTTTCTTTGATGTTGTTCTTGAGTCGTGCCCAGGCGTCCCAGTCCCAGCCAGTGGTGCTCCAGGTGGAGCACAGTTGGTTAAGCTTGGCCGAGAACAGGGACGGGAAGTTTGATGGTAACTTCCAGGGGCCCGGACCAACATCTACTACTTCTAAAGGATGGTACCTCAGCATGACTAATTTGTGGTCCGCGATGGAATAATTAACTGGAACGTGTCTTATTGTCTCGGCTCTGGAGACAAGGGATGGTGTTAAGTAGAGGCGGTCGAGCCTTGTGCCGATGCCTTGGCCCGTCCAAGTATAATCTCGCGGGTAGGGATTATGAGCCCTCCAGATATCCGTTATCTGGAGATTCTTGAGGTGAATTTCCAAGTCTTTGTAGCCAGCAGTACCTGTATTTGGATTTCCCCCTACTTTGTCGTAGGCCGGGTCCGCCACACAATTGAAGTCCCCGATCAAGATGACGTGATGGGCGCCGTATAGATAGTTGTGTAACGACTGGAAGAATGCAGGTCTTAATGTTGCATTTGCCGGGGCGTAGATGTTAATGTACCTGGTGGTACAGCCCCGGTACTTCCAGTCGATGGCAAGGAAGTACCGTACTCTCCCTTCTGTATCCCTCTGGATGTTATGGAAGGCTCCGAGGAGGAGGGCTAGCATAAGTACCCCGACCCCGGCACTGTGAATGGTGCGAAGCTCTAAAATGATGTCACGGGGTACTTATGGCTCAGTTCCTGCATGTCCCGGAAGTGGAAAAAGTGAGTCTCCTGCAGGAACAAGAGCCGGATGTTATGGGCTAGCATCAGATTCCACACCTCCTGTTGTTTTGATGGTGAACGGAGCCCTCGGAAGTTAAGAGAGGCGACACAAAGGGGGGGGGTGGCGACACTACGATGTTTTAGGTTATTAAACCCGGCCTAGATCTTTAATGCGTAGCCTCTTTACATACTTGCTGAGGTCGTCGATCTGTAGGGGGGAGGTAGTATATCCCGCTTCGTGCAGACCGGCTTCCAGTTTTGAGCGCGAGTTCGAAAGGACTTCGAACTCGTGCTGGGTGTTAAAGATCTTAAAGCTTGTGATCTTGTTGTCCTTAATCTTATAGCTATAGAGATTAAACTGGGAGCCGGTAAGTCTTTGGATCTTGGAGTTGATACTTTCCCGACGGGCAGAGGAGGTTTCTACCTCTATCTCGGACTCCGATGTTGTGGAGTTCAAACCTCCCTTGGGGCGATTTCGTTGGTGTTTCTTCTCTATTTTAGGGGAAACCGCCTCTTTCCTTTTCTTAGGGAGGTCTTGTGGGGGTAGAAGCTGTTGGTCCCCCTCTTCGGTGGTCAACTCTATTGTAGGGGGGATGCTGGCTGCTGCAGGGGTGTCTTGTGGAGTGTCCACAGACGACGCTCCCTCTGATGTTGTTGAGGGGGGGGGGATAGCTGTTGTTGTGCTATCCATTGCGTCGTCTGTTCCCTCGGCTGTGTGGTGTTCTGCTTCCGACGGTGGTGGAGAAATGTCGGAAGTGGCCGAGGGGGGGACTGATTCCTCAGTAGATGTTATCACTGGGGGGAAACAGCCTCTTCTGCTGATGTTGTTGCAGTAACTGGACGCTTCTTTATTTACCCCAAGATGGTCTGGGAAAATGTTTTGTCCCCTGCGGCGGTGGTGATAGTAGGTGGTGCTGGAAACTCACCCGCGTCTATTACAGGCTGCGGGTTCAACGGTTATATGGGCGCCCCTGCCCTCTCTGCAAATGTGCGCAGAGAGCATGATGTCACGGTGTGTTCGGTGCTTGCGCACTTTCGTCAGGGGTGTGTGCACTGATGAGAAATGTGCTCAACGCCGGAACAGTTGAAACACCTGGCTCGGGGGCAGTCACTACCCAGATGTTCCACCGAGCCACATCGCAGACACTGTCTTTGAACTCCGGGATAATTCACTAGTACACGCGCCGTGCCGATGTTAACCAGATTAGGCGCTGGTTGGCGCATGTCCATGGTGAAGGTGACTTCTCCGGAGTTCCAGGCGGGGTTTTCCTGGGAGACGCTCTTTTTAATGTTGCTCACTTTTCCCCATTTTTAAAATGTCCGTATCAGCACGTCATTGCTGGCTTCTAAGTACTCCATTGGGAAGCGGCTGATGGTCAACTGGTGCACTTGGGACCCAACCATGGAAGGGGTCACCTGCTTCCCTTGGACTAGGAAGCCCTCTAACAGTTTATCTCTCGTAGATGCGTTCTTGACGAATATCAGAAATCTTCCCCTCCATAGAAGGTGAAGGAGAAGATGTTCTGGACTCCTATTAGCTCCTTTTGTACTTTGGAAAGAATCATGGGGTCCTCCAGCCCTGGTATCTCCACTCCTAGAGTCCTGGTCCTGGGGGGGACGAGGATCGTCTTGCTCATCTTGGTCTCTGCATCTAGAAAATAAAAGAAAAAGAATTAGAGTCCGTAGACTCTAAGTAAATCCCGTAGCACTTCAAAAGAAGTGCTACCAGCAGGTTAAAGTTAGTATAACAAACAAAAGGAACAAGTTAGTACAAAACAACAAGTTGGTATTAATACAAACAACAAGAAAAACACTAATAAGATAAATATAAAGGATATCCGGGATCACGTGACTTGGGTGAAAGTGAGGGAAATCCCATCATCGGCCTACTGAAGAGAAGTGGGGTCAGAGTGCACCAAAGGGGAAAAGGAGAGGAGAGGGAATAGGGTGGGAAGGACAGGTGAGAAGGTGGGGAGTAGGAAAAAGGAAATGTAGGCCTCAGCTCATATCTCACATCTATTTAGTTCCTCACTATTAGATGACAAGTTTTCACCCAGCCACATTGCCTGACTTGCAAGATCAGATGGACCATGGAGGTAGCCGGTGCCCAGGTGACCTGCCCCTTCAGGGCATCCCGCCTTGAGTAGGCCTGCGCTGCCTGGGTTTTTCCTCTGGACTACCCCCGTGGGAGACCAGGGAACAAAACAGACCTCAGGGGGAACGCAGAGACCAAGGAAATGACTCAGAGTGGAGCTGCTGCTGCAGATGGAGATCTTAAAGCAGCAGCAGGCAGAACTTGATGGTGTTGTGTCTGACACTGCACAGGATTGGAGGTGAACACCACTTGATCTTAAATGTGGAGTCCCCCAGAGCCTCTCTTTCGAGATGTAAAAATCTCCTTAAGGAACCGTAGAACTTGTAAAGGACGACTCTAGAGAGATCCAACAGATTGGGAGGATTAGTAGGGTTAGAAAATTTCTTTCTTACCTTCCAGATGTGGTATTTGAGCTAA
Source organism: Typopeltis vanoorti (assembly GCF_054136105.1). NCBI lineage: Eukaryota > Metazoa > Arthropoda > Arachnida > Uropygi > Thelyphonidae > Typopeltis > Typopeltis vanoorti. The sequence goes on from NC_143572.1 coordinate 80,853,132, forward strand.
TTAATTATAAATACCACTAACTTCTGCTTGTTGTTGGCTGGGGGAGCGAACTGCAGGAAGATGACTTGCTCCTGCAGTAGGAGGGGGATGCGGAGGTTGACGCTTAACCTTCTCCAGATGTAGATGGAGAGGGGACACCGGTAGAAGGCGTGCTCCACGGTGTCCAGGCTCCCGCAGAAGTCACAAAAGGGGTTCCTGGTGTTGTGGAACCGCCAGATGTTGATGTTCACTGGAAGGTGTCCATACGCAATCCTCCATGCCAGGTCCTTTCTCGACGGGTAGCCTCGATGTTTGGAGAGGTGACCGAAGAGGATCTCGTTGTTATTGATCCCCAGATCCGGAACGTCGGTACGAAGGATGTTGAAGAAGTGTTCGTACCATGTAGAACTGTTCCATATCGCGGCGATGTTCACACCCGACGAGCGGAGTTGTTGTATAAGCTGGCACAGTCTGTTGTAGTCTTCTGGAACAATGTCCGCCTTGGGACCCTGATGGACTTGGATCCCAAAAATGGGAAGCTTGTGTCCTAAGAAATACCGCACAGGATAGCTGCAGGGATGTGTAGTCTGCAGTATCCTGTTTAGATGGAACGCGGTATTACTTAGGTACCTGATGTTAAAGGAGGGGAGGCCGAAGCCCCCCCGCTTCTCCGGAAGTTGAAGGATGTTAGGACCAACTTCCTAGCGTAGATTGCCCCAGAAGAACTTCAGGGGCTTCCTGCAGAACCGGATTTCCTGATCCTCGCTGATGTTGGTGATGTTCAGGACGTACTGAAGCGCAGGGCATATGATGGTTTTAATGACAGTAGCCCTGGAGGAGAGTGACAGCTGCCCATTTTTCCAGTCCTTGAGTTTCTCGACGGTGTTGTTGTTGAGACGTTCGATGTTAAACACGGGCTGTTCTTCAAACGGGACCCCCATGATGGTGAGGGGGTCGGCAGTAGGGACGAGGCCTGCAGGGATGTTGTGCAGGTCCCAGACTCCGTACAACTTGATCTTGGTTTTGTCGGGGTTGGATGTTAACCCCGACACTTTAAACTTCTTGAGGATGTTAAAGAAGTTAAGTACGGAGTCGTTGTCCCTAAAAGTGCCCACCACGTCATCCGCGTAGGCGATTACTTTGGAATCATCCGTGGTGAGAGGAAGTGGAATTCCTCTAACCGCATGAGAGTTGTTCACAGCCCGCAGGAACGGTTCAAGGGCTAGAGCAAAGGTCAGAGGACTGAGGGGATACCCTTGTTTGACCCCTTTCTGGATGGTAATGGGGTCAGATAGGTGTCCGTTGATGAGGAGACGAGTAGAGCTGTTGTTGTAGCCTCCTCTGATGATGTTCAGGAGTCCACTGCTGACCCGGACTTTCTCTAGGATGTTGAAGAGAAAGAAATGCCGGACGCTGTCGAACGCTCGGTTGAGATCAATTGTCAACAATGCCATGGAGTACTGTTTGATGTTAACCAGACGTAGCACTTCTCTCATGAGGATGAGATTGAACTCCATCGATCGACCAGGAACACCATACACTTGTGTGCTTTTGATGATGTAGCTCATCCCGATCTTCAGTCTGTTGTTGAGAACACGGGCGAGGATCTTGTAATCCGTCTTCGACAGACTGATGGGACGCCAGTTCTTGATGATGGATGGGTCCCTGTTGGTTTTCGGGATGAAGACGGTATGGCATTCCAAAAATTCCCGTGGCAAGTTTCCGGTGTTAAGGAAGGTGTTGAAGATTGCCACGAGAATGGGGAGGATGTGGTCCCAGGCCTCTCGGTAGAGTTCCGTGCTTAAGCCGTCTGGCCCAGGCGCTTTCTTTGTACGGCACTGTTTGAAGGCTGATGTTATTTCCGCCGCAGTAAACGGTGCATCCAACCCTGCTTGGATGTGCGCAGGGAAGGTGTCAATATTCCAACAGGAGTAATCCCGGGGGGTACTGTTGTCTTGATAGAGTTGACTGTAGTACCCCCAGAAGGCGTTCATGATATTAGGTGTGGTGGTGTGTTCACACCCGCCTTCCTTGATGGTAGTAATGGTACGCTCCTGCCGGAAGTTGATGTAAGGCCTGTTGTAAAAAGCGGCCGATTGCCTATCTTCCGAGCGGAGGTGGAGACGGATCTTTATGTTCTTTTCTTCCACCTGCTTCTGTCTCTCCAATTCGATGTCGAGATTAATGTCACGGATCGCGTTGTGACATGGAAAACCTTGGTGTTGGCTAGCTACGAACCAGCTCCTCTCCTTGTAAAGGTCCCGGAGCCGAGCTCTTCTGAGGAAGGCACGTTCCTGGCCCCATTTTATCATGTTTTCTTTGATGATAAGTTTTAGTCGTGCCCAGGCGTCTCAGCCAGCGGTGCACCAGGTGGAGCACAGTTGGTTAATCTTGGCTGAGAACAGGGACGGGAAGTCTGGTGGTAACTTCCAGGGGCCCGGACCAACATCTACGGCTTCTAATGGATGGTAACTGAGCACGACTAATTTGTGGTCCGAGATGGTAGAATTAATCGGAACGTGCCTTATTTTCTCGACTGGAGACAAGGGATGGTGACAAATAGAAGCGGTCGATTCGGGTGCCGATACCTCGGCCTGTCCAAGTATAATCCCGACAGTAGGGGTTATGAGCCCTCCAGATGTCGGACAACTGGAGATTCCTGATGTGGGTTTCCAGTTGTCTGTTGCCAGCAGTACCTGCATTCGGGTTTTCCCCTACTTTATCGTAGGCCGGTTCCGCCGCACAATTAAAGTCCCCCATCAAGATGACGTGATGGGCGCCGTATAAGTACGGATGGAGCGACTGGAAGAATGCAGGCCTAGATGGTGGGTCTGCCGGGGCGTAGATGTTAATGTTCCTGGTGGTACAGCCCCGGTACTTCCAGTCGACGGCAAGGACTCTCCCTTCTGTATCCCTCTGGATGTTATGGAAGGCTCCGAGGAGGGGGGCTAGCATAAGTACCCCGACCCCGGCGGTGGTATTTGTGCCGAAACTCCAGAATGAATGGACGGGGTACTTATGGCTCAGTTCCTGCATATCCTGGAAATGATAGAAATGTGTCTCTTGCAGGAACAAGAGCCGGATGTTAAACGCTAGCATAAGTTTCCACACCTCCTCTTGTTTGGATGGTGAACGGAGCCCTCTGATGTTAAGAGAGGCAACACAAAAGGGGGATGGCGACATTATGATGTTTTTATACCCGGCCTAGATCTTTGATGCGAAGCTGTTTAACATATTTAATTAGGTTGTCAACTTGCAGGGGGGGGAGGTAGAATATCCAACTCCCTACAGACCGGCTTCCAGTTTACCACACGAGCTCGAGAGTACCTCGAACTCGTGGCGAATGTTCTTGATCTTGAAGCTGACGATCTTGTTGTCTTTAATGTCATAGTCGTATAAGTTAAACTGGGAGCCGGTAAATTTTTTAATTTTGGAATTGACACTTTCCTTGTGCCTAGAAGGGGTTTCCACCTCCATTTCGGACTCCGATGTTGTGGCGTCCGTGCTCTTCCTGGAGTGGCTTCGATGGTGTTTTTTTTCCGATTTTGGGGAAGCCACTTCCTTCCTTTTTTTGGGAGGCGCTTTAGGAGGTGAAAGGTCTTGTACCCCCTCCTGTGTCTTTTGTTCTGCAGGGAGTGGAATGCTGGCTACTGCAGGGGAAGTCTGTGAAGCGCAAACAGAAGAAGCTTCCTCTGATGTTGTTGAGGGGGGAATAGCTGTTGTTGTTTCACTACCCATAGCTTCTTCTGTACTCCCCTCGACTGTAGGTTGTTCTTGTTCCGATGGTGGTGGTGGTGGAACACTGGATGTTGCCGAGGGGGGGGACTGCTTCTTCAGCGGATGTGGTTGCTTGGGAGGAAGCAGTTCCTTCTGCTGGTGTTGTTGCAGATTGTCGATTCGGGATTTTACCCAAGATGGTCTGGGTAAACTTCTTCTCCCCGCTGTTGGTAAGTGGATCTGGAGATTCAGCGTCTCGGGCAGGCTGCGAAGGAAGTGCCTCAATTGGCGCCCCTGCCCGCTCTGCAATTGTTCGTAGTGGACAAGATGTAACTGTATGGTCCTTCGCAGAGCATTTACGGCAGGGGTGAGGGCACTGGTTAGAGATGTGCCCGGCGCCGACGCAGTTGAAGCACTTGGCTCGGGGGCAGTCACTCCCCAGATGTTCAATCGAGCCACATCGTAAGCACTGCCGTTGTACTCCGGGGTAGTTCACAAGAACACGCGACGTGCCGATGTTTACGAGGTTTGGCACTGGTTGCCGCATGTCCATGGTAAAAGTTACCTCGCCAGAGTACCAAGCGGGGTCTTCCTTGGAGACGCTCTTTTTGATGTTGCTCACTTTCCCCCACTTGCTAAATGTCTGTGTGAGCACGTCGTCTCCGGACTCTAGGTATTCCATGGGGAAGCGGTCGATTCTGATCTGGCGAACCTGTGATCCCACCATGGTTGGGATCACCTGCTTCCCTTGGACGGTGAAGCCCTCTAGAAGTTTGTCTCTCGTGGCCGCATTTTTAACGACGAATATAAATCGTCCTCCTCCAAAGGTGGTGAAGGAGAAGATGTTATTAACTCCTACGCTCTCCTGAAGAACGGTGGTAAGAACTCTGGGATCCTCTAAACCTGGAATCTCCACTCCAAGTGTCCTAGTCCTGGGGGGGACGTAGACTGGTCTACTCATCTTTATCTCTGCGTCTAAAAAAAAAGAAAAAAAATTAAGAGTCTTGCGACTCTGAAAATCCCGTAGTGCGTTAAACGCACTACCAGCAAGTTAGTAAAGTTAGTATAAAAAAGCAACAAGTTAGTAACAAAATATTTTGTTACTAACTTGTTGCTTTTTTATACTAATATTAATACAAAACAGCAAAACAATACACTAATACAACAAATAAAGTAAAGGATATCTTGCGCGACTTTTCACCGGCAAACAAATCTCGTCAGTGAGAAGCGGGACCTAATACCAAAGTGTATAGCGAAAAGAACTTATGTACTTTGCGAACGAGTTTTCCAAACAGGTGCAACCATTAAGTTACTTAAGTATAAAGAGCTAATAAGCTTCATTTCGGCAATGAAAACATTATTTAAATTAAGGGGATATTAAATCCCACATAGTTTTAAAACCGAATAAGAAACTCAAAGATTAGAATCAGAGAGTTTCTTGCCGAATATAGTAAACTATAACGAATCGGCGACACTAGCGTTAGCCAATGCAAGTGATCCTAGTACGTAGTACAATACCGGGCAGCTCGTTGCAAAGGTGGGGAAGTTCAGATCGCTATTCTTAGGTTTAGTCTTAGGTTTAGATCGCTATTCTCTATTCTATCCTTAATTTAAGTAATGTTTTCATTGCCGAAATGAAGCTTATTAGCTCTTTATACATAAGTAACTTAATGGTTGCACCTGTTTGGAAAACTCGTTCGCAAAGTACATAAGTTCTTTTCGCTATACACTTTGGTATTAGGTCTAGCTACTCACTGATGAAGACTCTAACCAGTGACGAGACGTAATCTCTACGGAAAGTCACGTGATCCCGGATATCCTTTATATTTGTCTTATTAGTTTTTCTTGTTGTTTGTATTAATATTAGGATACTAACTTGTTGTTTTTTTATACTAACTGTACTAACTTGCTGGTAGTACTTCCTTTGAAGTACTACGGGATCAATTCAGAGTCGACGGACTCTAATTCTATTCTTTTTTTTCTTTTTAGAACGCAGAGATCGAGATGAGTAAAACAATCCTCGTCCCCCCCAGGACCAGGACTCTAGGAGTGGAGATACCAGGGCTGGAGGACCCCAGGATTCTGTCTAAAGTCCTTAAGGAGCTGGTAGGAGTCCAGAACATCTTCTCCTTCACCTTCTATGGAGGGGGAAGATTTCTGATAGTCGTCAAGAACGCATCTACGAGAGACAAACTGTTAGAGGGCTTCCTAGTCCAAGGGAAGCAGGTGACATCTTCCATGGTTGGGTCCCAAGTGCGCCAGTTGACCATCAGCCGCTTCCCCATGGAGTACTTAGAAGCCGGCAATGACGTGCTGATACAGACATTTTCAAAATGGGGAAAAGTGAGTAACATTAAAAAGAGCGTCTCCCAGGAAGACCCCGCCTGGTACTCCGGAGAAGTCACCTTCACCAGGGACATGCGTCAACCAGTGCCTACTCTGGTTAACATCGGCACGGCGCGTGTACTAGTGAATTATCCCGGAGTTCAAAGACAGTGTCTGCGATGTGGCTCGGTGGAACATCTGGGTAGTGACTGCCCCCGAGCCAAGTGTTTCAACTGTTCCGGCGTTGGGCACATTTCCCATCAGTGCACACACCCCTGCCGAAAGTGCGCAAGCACCGAACACACAGTGACATCATGCTCTCTGCGCACATTTGCAGAGAGGGCAGGGGCGCCCATAGAACCGTTGAACCCGCAGCCTGTAATAGACGCGGGTGAGTTTCCAGCACCACCTACTATCACCACCGACGCAGGGGACAAAACATTTTCCCAGACTATCTTGAGGAAAATAAAGAGGCGTCCAGTTACTGCAACAACATCAGCAGAAGAGACTGTTTCCCCCCCCCCCCCAGTGATAACATCTACTGAGGAATCAGTCCCCTCCTCGGCTACTTCCGACATTCCTCTACCACCGTCGGAAGCAGAACACCACACAGCCGAGGGAACAGACGGCGCAATGGATAGCACAACAACAGCTATCCCCCCCTCAACAACATCAGAGGAAGCGTCGTCTAAGGATGCTTCACAAGACACCCCTGCAGCAGCCAGCATCCCCCCTGCAGTAGAGTTGACCACCGAAGAGGTGGACCAACAGCTTCTACCCCCACAAGACCTCCCTAAGAAAAGGAAAGAGGCGGTTCCCCCTAAAATAGAGAAGAAACACCAACGAAGTCGCCCCAAGGGAGGTCTGGACTCCACAACATCGGAGTCCGAGATAGAGGTAGAAACCTCCCCTTCCCGTCGGGAAAGTATCAACTCTAAGATCCAAAGACTTACCGGCTCCCAGTTTAATCTCTATAGCTATAAGATTAAGGACAACAAGACCACAAGCTTTAAGATCTTTAATACCCAGCACGAGTTCGAAGTCCTTTCGAACTCGCGCTCAAAACTGGAAGCCGGTCTGCACGAAGCGGGATATACTACCTCCCCCCTACAGATCGACGACCTCAGCAAGTATGTAAAGAGGTTACGCATTAAAGATCTAGGCCGGGTTTAATAACCTAAAACATCGTAGTGTCGCCACCCCCCTTTTGTGTCACCTCTCTTAACATCCGAGGGCTCCGTTCACCATCAAAACAACAGGAGGTGTGGAATCTGATGCTAGCCCATAACATCCGGCTCTTGTTCCTGCAGGAGACTCACTTTTTCCACTTCCGGGACATGCAGGAACTGAGCCATAAGTACCCCGTGACATCATTTTGGAGCTTCGGCACAAGATACAGCGCCGGGGTTGGGGTACTTATGCTAGCTCCCCTCCTCGGAGCCTTCCATAACATCCAGAGGGACACAGAAGGGAGAGTCCTTGCCGTCGACTGGAAGTACCGGGGCTGTACCACCAGGTACATTAACATCTACGCCCCGGCAAATGCCACATTAAGACCTGCATTCTTCCAGTCGTTACACAACTATCTCTACGGCGCCCATCATGTCATCCTGATGGGGGACTTCAACTGTGTGGCGGACCCGGCCTACGACAAAGTAGGGGGAAATCCAAATACAGGTACTGCTGGCTAGGAAGACTTGGAAATTCACCTTAAGAATCTCCAGTTGACGGACATCTGGAGGACTCACAACCACTACCATCGGGATTATACTTGGACTGGCCAAGGTATCGGCACACGGCTTGACCGTCTCTACTTGTCACCATCCCTTGTCTCCAGAGTCGAAGCAATAAGGCACGTTCCAGTTAATTATTCCATCTCAGACCACAAATTAGTCATGCTCAGGTACCATCCTTTAGAAGTAGTAGATGTTGGTCCGGGCCCCTGGAAGTTACCATCAAACTTCCCGTCCCTGTTCTCGGCCAAGCTTAACCAACTGTGCTCCACCTGGAGCACCACTGGCTGGGACTGGGACGCCTGGGCACGACTCAAGAACAACGTCAAAGAAAACATGAAAAAATGGGGCCAGGAACGTGCTTTCCTCAGAAGAGCTCGGCTCCGGGACCTTTACAAGGAGAGGAGCTGGTTCGTGGCCAGCCAACGCCAAGGTTTTCCATGTCACAACACCATCCGTGACATTAATCTCGACATCGAATTGGAGAAGCAAAAGCAGGTGGAAGAAAAGAACATCAAGATCCGTCTCCACCTCCGCTCGGAAGACAGGCAATCGGCAGCTTTTTACAACAGGCGTTACGTCAACTTCCGGCAGGAGCGAACCATCACCACCATCAGTGAAGGCGGGTGTGACCACACCACACCACCTGACATCATGAACGCCTTCTGGGGTACTACAGTCAACTCTACTCAGACAACAGTACCCCCCAGCACACATCCACGCAGGGTTGGATGCACCCTTTACAGCGGCCGAAATTACATCAGCCTTCAAACAGTGCCGTAACAATAAAGCGCCTGGGCCAGACGGCTTAAGCACGGAACTCTACCGAGAGGCCTGGGACCACATCCTCCCCATTCTCGTGGCAGTCTTCAACATCTTCCTTACCACCGGGAACCTGCCGCGAGAATTTCTGGAATGCCATACCGCCTTCATCCCGAAAACCAACAGGGACCCTTCGGTCATCAAAAACTGGCGCCCCATCAGTCTGTCGAACACGGACTACTAGATCCTCGCCCGTGTTCTCAACAACAGACTGAAAATCGGGATGAGGTACATCATCAAAAGTACACAAGTGTATGGTGTTCCTGGTCGATCGATGGAGTTCAATCTCATCCTCATCAGGGAAGTGCTACGTCTGGTTAACATCAAACAGTATTCTATGGCATTGTTGACAATTGATCTGAACCGAGCGTTCGACAGCGTCCGGCATTGCTTTCTCTTCAACATCCTACAGAAAGTCGGGGTCAGCAGTGGACTTCTTAACATCATCAGAGGAGGCTACAACAACAGCACTACTGGCCTCCTCATCAACGGACACCTATCTGACCTCATTACCATCCAGAAAGGGGTCAAACAAGGGTGTCTCCTCAGTCCGCTGCTCTTTGCTCTAGTCCTTGAAACGTTCCTGAGGGCTGTGAACAACTCTCAAGCGGTTAGAGGATTTCCACTTCCTCTCACCACGGATGACTCCAAGGTGATCGCCTACGCGGATGACGTGGTGGGCACTCTCAGGGACAACGACTCCGTACTGAACTTCTTCAACATCCTCAAGAAGTTTAAAGTGTCGGGGCTAACATCTAACCCCGACAAAACCAAGATCAAATTGTAAGGAGTCTGGGACCTGCACAACATCCCTGCAGGCCTCGTCCCTACTGCCGACCCCCTCACCATCCTGGCGGTCCCGTTTAAAGAACGGCCCGTGCTTAACATTGAACATCTCGACAACAACACCGACGAGAAACTCGAGGACTAGAAAAATGGACAGCTGTCACTCTCCTCCAGGGCCACCGTCATCAAGTCCATCCTTTGCCTTGCGCTCCAGCACGTCCTGAACATCACCAACATCAGCGAGGATCAAGAAAGCCGGCTCTACAGGATCCCCCTGAAGTTCTTCTGGGGCAATCTACGCCAGGAAGTTGGCCTCAACATCCTTCAACTTCCGGAGAAGCGGGGGGGGGGCTTTGGCCTCCCTTCCTTTAACATCAGGTACCTAAGTAATACCGCGTTCCATCTAAACAGGGTGCTGCAGACTACACATCCCTGCAGTTACCCTGTGCGGTATTTCTTGGGTCACAAGCTTCCCCTTTTTGGGATCCCAGTCCACCAGGGTCCCAAGGCGGACATTGTTCCAGAGGACTACAACAGACTGTGCCAGCTAATGCAACAACTCCGCTCGTCGGGTGTGAAAATCGCCGCGATCCGGAACAGTTACACCTGGTACGAACACTTCTTCAACATCGTTCGTACCGATGTTCCGGATCTGGGGATCAACCACAACGAGATCCTCTTCGGCCACCTCTCCAAACAGAAGGCTACCTGTCGAGAAAGGACCTGGCATGGAGGATTGCGTACGGACACCTTCCAGTCAACATCAATATCTGGCGGTTCCACAACACCCGGAACCCCTTTTGTGACTTCTGCAGGAGCTTGGACTCCGTAGAGCACGCCTTCTACCGGTGTCCCATCTCCATCTTCATCTGGAGGAGGCTAAGCGACGTACTCCGCATCCCCCTCCTGCTGCAGGAGCAAGTCATCTTCCTGCAGTTCGCTCCCCCAGCTAACAACAAGCAGAAGTTAGTGGTGTTCATTATTAACGAGCTAAAATACCACATCTGGAAGGTAAGAAAGAAATTTCCTAATCCTACTAATCCTCCCAATCTGTTGGATCTCTCCAGGATCGTTCTTTACAAGTTCTACGGTTCCTTAAGGAGATTCTTACATCTTGAAAGAGAGGCTCTGGGGGACATCACATTTAAGAGCAAGTGGTGTTCACCTCCAATCCTGTGTAATGTCAGACACAACAACATCAAGTTCTGCCTGTGCTGCTTTAAGATCTCCATCTGCAGCAGCAGCTCCACTCTGAGTCATTTCCTTGGTCTCTGCGTCCACCCTGAGGTCTGTTCTATTCCCTGGTCTCCCACGGAGGTAGGTCGGAGGAAAAACCCAGGCAGCGCAGGCCTACTCGAGGCGGGCTGCCCTGAAGGGGCAGGTTACCTGGGCACTGGCTACCTGCGTGGTCCTTTCAATGTTGAGAGCCGGGACAGCTGGGGTGAAACAGTATCATCTAATAGTGAGGAGCTAGATAGGTGTGAGACATGAGCTGAGGCCTACACTTCCTTTTTCCAACTCCCCCCCCACCCTTCCCATCCTATTCCCTTTCCTCTCCTTTTCCCCTTTCCCATCCCCCCTCATTTCCCCACCTCAATCTCACTGTCACTTCCCCTCCCTTCTTTTTCTTTCCTACTAGGGGCACTGTGACCCCGCCATTTTTCGTAGGCCAATAATGGGATTCCCCTTACTTTCACCCCGGCTGAAACCGGTCTGGGTAGTGACCTCCCTCCATAATGTAATAACAGCATACATTTCCTAGGAAATGTGTTTTTACATTATGGAAAATACCTAGGAATAGCGATCTGAACTTCCTTCACTTCTGCCACGAGTTGCCCGGTACTGTACTACGTACTAGGATCACTTGCATTGGCTAACGCTAGTGTCGCCGATACTTTATAGTTTACTATATTCGGCAAGAAACTCTCTGATTCTAATCTTTGAGTTTCTTATTCGGTTTTAAAACTATGTGGGATTTAATATCCCCTTAATTTTAGTAATGGCTTCATTGGTTTTTCTTTCTCTCCAATATACTTCACCCAATACTCTCCAGCAGTACACTTCAGACTTTCCAGTTCCTTTCCAGTCCTGTGATGTTATACTTCGAATCCCAACTGTATAAGATTATACTTCGAACAAATGGTTTTTAAAGTCTTTTCTGTGTGGCTTTACTTATCTTACTTGTAACAAATTATCTCTTTCTGTACTACTTCTTTTACCATAGCAATTCTTCTTCGTATTTTCAACTTACATCTTCTTGAATAGTTCCTCCACATATTAATGGTTTTACTTATTCCACATTCTTACATTGCTGAATTGCATATTTGAACATTACATAATTGCAATTTCATGTATCGTACCTTGTTCTATTTAAACTATTGCCATTGTTTAAGCTTTTTTCTGCCTTTTCCCAAGTCAGTAATACTAAATAGTATCACTATTAAACTTGGTCAATGCCAGCTAATACAGCTATATCACATGTGAAGCATTTCATATGTATGTGTAGTACATCTACAGTGATCTGACTGTGACTAGAATTGAACTTGTATTTTTTTTTGGTGGGGGGGGCCCTGCGTTATGGATGCTACAAACACTTTCTCAGGGCTTGAATTTCTTGGTAGCTCATATGCATACCAGAATACCAAGTATACTGTGCACGATGTTTGTTTTTTAAGAGAAGTTATTTCAGGCTACAATCGTATGTTGATTTTGTTTTCTCCTGTAGAGCAACACTGACGAATGCTTATGCAACACAACACCTATTTTTTTTTTTATCATCATCATCAAATTCCTGTCATGTGATAGTACTACATTAAAAACTTACATCATTACTAACTTCCTCTCAACAGTTTCCCTCCAAACCAATCTATTATCTGTAAAGACTCCAACATTATCAGATACTTATATTTCTGTCTTCTAAGGTACTTCCTGTATATCAATCCAGCCTATATCTTGGTCTTCCTTTGGGTCGTTTTCCTGCCAACCTGGCATAGAACACTTATTTTGCTATTCTTTCCTCACCCATTCTGTTTAAGTGACAATAACCACCTGAGATTAGCTCTGCTAACAAATCCCTGGATGCTAACAATGTCAAGTTCTTTCCTAATACCCTTGTGTTGATGCCATCTGTTCACCTCCCTAATCTTGCTCAGAACTTTCGTATCAGCGGTCTTTAGTCAAGTGTTTTGTTTCTAACTGAGTTCTCAGATCCATAAGTTAAAATTGGTTTGAACACGGTCTTGTATACAGCTAATTTAGTATTTTGGCTAATTTGAACAATGAAATCACTTAAATGGTATGGAAAATATATTACAGAGGAGGTAAAAAAAAGTCAAAGTATTAATTTGACTTCCTACCATACCAGCTTTGTTGATTCTGTTGTCTATTTCCATATTTAATTTACCATCTTCACTAAAAAGTGTGCCTAAGTAGCTGAAAAGTTTTACTTGTTCTATAGGTTCTCCATTCACGATGCAGTTGATATTTTCAGTGTTTCTGCCTATTTTCATTGTCTTTGTCTTGTTATTGCTGATTTTCATACCACATTTATTACAACAGTTATTCAATTTAGTCATTGATGTTGCAGACGTTTAACCGATTTATTTAAAAGTATAACATCATCTGCATAAAGTAATGACCTGAGATTAACATCTCAGGTTTAATACCGCTTTCCTTCATAATGTGATTCATAGATAATGAATAACAGAAGGGATAATGCACATTCTTTTCTAACAACAGATTTAATATCAAACCTGAATCAAGCTTGTTCTTCTTCAAGCTTCTCCTCTACAATTTTTCTTATTCTCAGGTAAGAAAAATTCAAGAATACAATACTTGCATAAATCTTACCAGGAACACTTAGTAGGAAAATACCTCTGTAATTCTCACATTCAGTTTTATTTACCTTTTTTGTATATGGGTAATATGATAGCTCTACTCCAATAATCTAGAATTCGTCTCTGTCCAGGCCTTCTGAACTATGCAGTGTTTCCACTGTAAGACTTTTATATGTGGTCTTATACACTCTTAGCACTCTTTCCTTCATTTCTGAGCTTTTTTCCGTACTTGAACATTTTTGGTTGAATATCATCTACTCCCACTGCCTTTTCACATTTTAAGCCTTCGATGGCTTTTTCTACTTTTATTCCCAATTACATGCCCGTTGAGTATTTTTTTACCACTGTGTTGTCACTGCTTGATTCTTTTAGCAATTTTTTGGAGTAACTACTCCATAAATCAACGATATTTTTTTTCTCTAGTGTTTCATGTCACCTTTATCATCTCTAATTCCTTTTACAGCACTCTTTCCTTCATTTCTGAGCTTTTTTTGACAGCTTCTAGAATATTTTGCCACATTCCTGATATTTATTTTCTGTGTTCTTAACAAAGTCTTTCCATGACTTTTGTTTAGCTAGTTTTACACAATGTTTAGCTATCTTACATTTAACTCTCTATTCTCTAAGAGCACAAGCTGACTTATTTGGAAGGAACTTCGACATGCTTTCTTTTCCTTCACTCCCTCTTGAACCTCCTGTGTCCACCATGGAGTTCTGATTTTTCTATCCTTGCAGATAACCTCATCAAATGCCTCTCTGGCTGATTCTATAAATGTTTTCTTCAGGGCATGCCACTGAATCTCCAAGCTTGTTTCCTGTACTCAAACTCTTTCATTTTTTCTTAAATAATGTTTGTGTATTTTACTCGACAGTTCACATCTGAGAGCTGCTCAACTTTAATTCGCTTTAAAACTTTCTTACATGTTCTTTTTTTTCACCATGAAATTCAATTTTATCCTGCTCAAGACTAAATGGTATCACTTCCAATTTCAAATCTGCTGTACACATGTCCTGCATCAGTGAGAATTAACTCAGATGAAAACGAGAAAACAAATTTTGCGTGTCAGTCATGCAGCACACAAATTTCATATCGGAATAACCTTAACTGACATCAGAAAACGCACCATAATCATTTGAATAAAAAAAGCATTTATGTCTAAAGTGTGCCACAAAGCCTTTGCAGATCTACTTGAAAGTCACGAGACGATTCATAACATTGAAACAGCAACAGACTCCAGTGGTAAACAGTCACCCGACAGATGTGGGAAAACCTATTCAATTATTTTCGCATTGAGAAGACACCAAAAGTGTCACTGTATTCAGAAAACACCCGCTTTTGATATCTGCTGACAAATGTCGTTTTATTGCCTGGATCATCTGAAAAAAATTTTTTTTATTATTTATTTATTTTTATTTTTTGTACGACATGCAGAAAAAATTCTTCGATTCAACAAGTCTTCAGCGGCATCTGAAAACTCACTCCAATGAGAAACCGTCTCAATCTGAAATTTGCAATAAGGCTTTTTCATGGTCGGATAGTCTGAAAAGCCATAAGGCTATGATTCACAGCAGTGAAAAACTCATTCCGTGCAAAGAGAAACCTTGGGATCTACAGAGAGTGATGAAAAGGCTGCTTTTCTGATATAATGAAAACCTCCGTAGCTCAGTCGGCATAGACAAAGCCCTTTGTTCGGAAACACCTGGGTTCGATTCCCTTCGGTGATGTGAGGAACCTCTGTCTGGTCTCTTTTGACTAAAAGTAAGTTTGCTGGTCTCAAACGGAGGTAGAGGGTTTATTCCTGGTTTTACGTCCCTCGGAACAGGCAAACATTTCCATGAAAGTGCATACATACACGGATCTACACGTCTATTAATTATGTATGTAATAACATACATAATTAACCCCATCACTTAAGGGGTGGAGCTTACTCAGTCCTAAGGAACAGGAGGAACCCCACACGAATAAAAAAAATAAATGAGACGGAATATTGCCAGGAAATTACTTCAAATAAACAAAATGAAGCCTAATGGAGTAGGCAAGGATTGTGTGTCAAATGCACCCACTATTAAATCCCTCAGCTTAATCTTTCTACCTGATGACAATGTACAAAGACGTGTAATATTCAACAAATGTAATATTGAGAAAGTTCAGAGAAAAGAATGTGCGTGAAAGTTTCAAGAAGTCATTCATCGCATTGGTGAGTCATTTTTACGAAATCTGAAGAAAACTACGTGTACGTATTGGTATTCTGCATTGCTTGTTCACATGTTAAGAAAAAAAAAAATTGTGTGGGAAGCCATATCACCGAAAGTGAGAGAAAGTTGCCTTTTTAATTGGATTTTTTTAATTTCTCAATCCTGCTGATCACCGAACTTTCTCAAAATTGTAATTTTTTTTTAATGATTACCCCACTGCGTTGTGCATTTGTTGTCAGCTACATAGTTTAGGCTGATGATGGATTTCTCAGTGGGTGGGTTTGCTGCATACCCAGTCACACACAAGCGCGCACGCACGCACCCACCCACCCACCCACCCACACACCCACCCACACACACACACACACAGAGAGAAACGTGCTAATGCTTTAACTTTTTCTTCTCCATCTATGAGATTATAAAGAAAGTAAGGCCAAGATTATACAGAACTAAGTGGCATAAGAAGATGGTTCCTGAAGCAGAGTTCTAT
Source organism: Typopeltis vanoorti (assembly GCF_054136105.1). Lineage (NCBI taxonomy): Eukaryota > Metazoa > Arthropoda > Arachnida > Uropygi > Thelyphonidae > Typopeltis > Typopeltis vanoorti. Next base: position 80,869,016 of record NC_143572.1, read on the forward strand.
TTTCAGAAATGAGGAACATTTTAGCAACAGTAAAGATGGATAGGTTTGTAATTTGGAGGTCAGAATGTGTCGAATGAATATCCGGACCTCAAAATGTTTAAATGGACACTTCTTTAATGAACACTAGATCCGAGTTTTATTTGCACAGAAGACAAACAGTGCTTTTTCATTTTTTTTTTCTTTTTGAAGAATTTCGAAACTATGCTTTTATACAGCTGAGCAAGCTTCTTATCTCTTTCCAGATGAATTGCAATCTCTATAATTTGAGGGGAAAATATGACAATTCAATTCCTGATAGGTAACAACAAACTTTCCCTTGAGCTCATTGCTATCTGCCAATGGGAGTCATATGGAGGAAGTAAAAAGACGGATTACAATGGAAGATCTGATGTCTGCTCACCAAGATCCAGCAACACTAAAAATACAGTAGGCAGATTCCTGAGGTTCTTTTTGTTCACACTCTTGTACACTGGACAAGGCAGTTAAAAAGATCAGAAGAAAATCAATGGGTTTGAAATATGGGTCTGCACCAGTATACTTATAATTCAATGGACTGACCAAAGAACCAACCTGAACATCAGAGATCAGCTGAGTTTTGAAATGATCCTCTGAAACGTGGTGATGGGACGAATCCTCAGGTATTTTGGACACATCGCAAGAAGGAAAGGAGAAAAGATTGAAGAACTCTTCATGAAAAGCAAGATACCAGAAATTAGGAAAAAGGGAGAGGTCCATGGGAGATGGCTAGATCACATTCCTGCTGGACTAAGGTCGGAGTAAGCATTTAGATTAGCAGAAGATAGATGAATGGAGAAGACTATTACATCAGTTTCAAGTCAGGCTTGATTACAGAGGTGGTGGCACTGCCATCTTCATTAAAAATTATATTAAAGATCACTTATTAACTAACCTTCCAACCAATAATCTTGAGATTACAGGCATAGAAGAAGTTCTCACAAACTCAGCTGGAAAATTTAAAATCTATGCCGCCTACAACCCACCGCTAAAAACTTTGCTATCTGCCGATTTAAATATCATCCTTGGCTTAGAGAACCCGTCATTATAGTTGGGAATTTAAACTCCAAGCATCCTTCTTGGAATAGCAAAACTGCCAACAAAAATGGCGGTATCCTTTTCAACTACACAGGAACTAACTACACCGCTGTTATGGCAGCTTCCACTGAACTAACGCATCATAGTTCTATAGGCACTGCCGATATTCTGGATCTAGTCATCGTACAGAATATTAAATATCAGTACAATCTCAAAATATTAAGTGAACTATCATCAGATCATAATCCAATTTTGCTCCAACTAGGAAAACAAGAACTGTCTCACCCCTAGTCCTTATCTTGGGAAAAACTATCTAAAGTGTCCCTGAATATATTGGTCCTGTTGCTCATTTAAGAACCAAAGAAGGCGAAATAGCAGTTAAAAACCTCACTAAACAAATCAATTCAGCTCTAACAGCAGTCACCTTAACTACAACTGCCCTCAAGCCCAGTCGTTTACCAGAATACATTATGAACTTAATCAGAGAGGAAAAAAAAGCAAGGAAAATATATCATAATACTCGTGTTCGGCAGGACAAAAACTTTTCAATGAACTAAATCATTCAGTTAGAGATGCTCTCAAAATTCATAGGAACCAACTATGGGGAAATAAGCTAGCTTCCATCTCCTCTGCTGATTACTCCATCTAGAAACTATTGAGGAATCTCAGAAACAGGAGTAAATCTCTTTCCCATCTGCAATTAGACCTCGACCTTGCACATTCGGATGCAGAAAAAGCTGAAGCCATAGCAAAGAACTTAGAAAAGCAATGCAAACCAGCATATGAACTTAAAACTACAATCATATATAAAAAATCCATCACCATCTGATTTTTTTGTTTACACCTGTACCAGCCAAATCACGCCTGCCTCACCAGGAGATATATTCCACCATAAAGAACTTAAAGAATAAAAAGGCTCCAGTCCTGATGGCGTCACAAACAAAATTATCAAATTATTGCCCTGTTGAGCTATTGTGCATTTTACCAATATAAACAATGCAATCTTCAGATTACAATATTTTCCTTCTGAATCGCAGATTTAATTCCCATTCATAAGACGGGAATATATCCTCATCTACCTTAAAAAGTTATTCACTTGCTATCATAACCAGTAGTGCTCCCTGGTGGAGCACTGCTGCAAGTCCTATCTTCTCTGAAAATACTAAATTCTGTTTTCATAAAGGCTTAATATAGTTCTGTAAATTTAAAAATAAATTTTTCAATTTGAACGCGTATGTCAAGTTCTTCCCCGCTCCCCTAAATTGCTGATTACTCAAATCTGCAATTATTCGGTGTATTTTTATGTGTGTGTTTTTATGTTTTTTTAATACAATATCTTTCCTTTTTATTTACGTATAGTAGGTTTATTCCTAAAATTTAACTGATCATCAGCAAAGTTTTCGTAATGAGGATGTTTGGGTTGTGTGTGGGATTGCCAGCTGATCGACTTTTTTATGGCAGGAAGCGATGTCGTATTTCATTGGACAATATATATTAGGAGAGAGAGAACGAAACTCTCCATGAAAAAAAAAAAATATATATATATGATTTTTAAACTTACAGAACTGTATTAGGCCTTCATGAAAACGGGAATCTTATCTTCAACTTGTAGAACTGTTTTTGAATTTTCATAATGTTTAAAACGATAAAATAATTTAAATAAATTATTTAATAATAAGCTTTACTTTTTGAAATATTTTTTTTTCAGTCAGTTACTCATTACTTTGCAAAAGAAAATAAGCAAAAGAACAGCAGAAGGTGATAGCAAGCGCCAGTTTAATGAACTGTGGGAAAATGAGTTCTTATTTATTGCGGGTCCTTCAGGAAAACCGTGTGCATTGTTTGTGAAAGCACTCTCTCAGATAATAGAAGACATGATCTTAACAGATACTATAGAAAACATCAAGCTGAATTAGAAGAAAAACTGAAGAGACGAAATATATTTGTGAAACGAAGCTGCGAAAGTGTGGCAACGCTGGAGGTGTCTTATGAAATTGTCTTTGTGTTGGCTAAAAAACACAAGCCTTTCTCTGATGGAGAGGAAGTTGTTAAGCTCTGTCTCGAAAAATTTGCAAAATATCTTGGTGATAAGAATGTTGAAAGAAAAGTAAACCAAATTGCTCTGTCCAAGCAAACAATTACAAGACGCCGCATCGAAGAACTTTCCCATGTGTTAGTGAGCAATTGAAAGGCTATGTTCATGCTGGTTCTTTCTTTTCTTTAGCCTTGGATGAATCGCCAGATATATGTGATGTAGCCCAATTAAGCATTTTTATAAGAGGAATTGATGGTAATTTTAATATCTTTGGAGAACCTATCGGTCTTGAGCCACTTCATGGAAAAACCAGAGGGTCAGACATATTTGACAAAGTAAAGTCATGTCTATAAAATCAACAATTAGATTCTAGTAAGCTCATCAGTGTTTGCACTGATGGAGCATCGTCAATGGTAGGTAGAGTTTCTGGGACTCTAACTTTACTTGAAAGGTTTTTGGGTCGTTCTCTACTAAAGTTTCACTGTATTATACATGAAGAATCTCTGTGTGGAAAACTCTATATTTGAAGTATGGTATGATACCAGTTGTAAAGTGTGTGAATAAAATTAGAGCAAGAGGGTTAAACAGAAGAGAATTCAGAGAATATTGTGAACTGCTAGATATGGAATATGGTGATCTCATCCTTCATTGTGAGGTGCTCTGGCTTTCTAAAGGACAAGTTCTCAGTAGATTTTGGAAGCTGAAAGAAAGTGTTCGTAATTTTCTGGAAGAGAAGGATGAGCTGCATGAGGAAAAAACCCTGTTGTGTGATGAGAAATGGCTATTTGATGTAGCATTTTTAGTTGATGTTACTAGCCACCTCATTGATCTAAATTTGAACCTGCAGAGCAAGAACAAAATGTTTCCTATATTAGTAAATCACATCAGTGCATTGAAAATTAAATTAAAACCGTTCCTCCCCCAGTTAGAAAACGGGGGTTTAAGTCAATTTCCACGTTTAGAAGAACATAGTGAATCTCTTGAAGATAATGGCAACTTTACAGAATATACTGAGAAACTCAGATTATTGCAAGAGTCCTTTAACAGTCGTTTTAGCAATTTTGCGAAAAATACTGCATACTTGCATTTATAAATCCCTTTTAGCTTACTGAACAAAAAATCTTGACGATGCCTAGCAACATACAAATGGAACTTATTGATCTCAAAATCAATTCATTATCGAAAATGAAATTTAATGAACTTCCATCACTCCCAGATGCTTCTGATATAATTAACTTCTGGCAATCGTGGCCCTGTGAACATTTTCCAGAACTGAGAAAATTTGCTCCGAGTTATGTCTGTCGTTTTGGAACTACATACAGATGCGAACAAGCATTTTCATGAATGAAAATGATTAAGAACAAACCACGGTCGCGACTAACTGATTCAAATTTGAAAAGCTGTTTGATGCTTTCTGTAACTGAATTAACTCCAAACATCAAAAGCAAAGCAATTTTAAAAGTCAATAAAATAATTAATGTTTATCTTGTCTTTATATGAAATCTTCTGTAGCCTGTGTAGCTCAGTGAATGTGGCGTTTGCATACCACGGCGCTTGGCCGCACGAAGGAAGACTTGGTTTCGAGTCTAGTCGGCGAGTAGAGGAAATTTTTCTAAGCCTTTTTTCGACTGGTTCCCGAGTTAGTCGATCTTTGGCACGGGCAAGCGGGTTTTTCCTCCCGGAAACTCGGGTTTTTCTTCCCGTAAACTCAAGAAAATCGCCCGTTGAACCTACATTATTTCAGACATGAAAATAAATTGTGTTAGGGACCACGAGATGGCGGCACATTCGAGCCGTCTCTCTTCACTGTGTACCACTTAATTAGTGATAGCCTTGGGCCATCTATCTCTGATTGGTACCAGTGGAGATTGAACTGCCCACTCAGTCAAGTTAGATAGGGCTAAATGGCCTCGCCTATTCCCGTATACGGGAATAAAAAAGCGTTAGCTGATTTTTTTTTATATGAAATCCTTTTATTTAAAATTGTTAAAAGTGTCTATATTACCATATATATAATAAATCATTTTATGCATAACTGTTGAATATATTCATATACCGTATTTTAAAAGGCCTGAAAAGTAGTATAAGTTTGTATGGTGCATCTTAACTAAAAAATGAAAAAATTGACGCATGACCTATAAAAGATTGGCCACCCCTGGGTTAGTGCTTGCAGAGTATTAATTACTGTACGGCTGCTGTTAAAATGTAAAATGTCAAAAGTCAGTGATTTCTTTACGAAGAAAGAGATGGGGGAAGTGGTAAAGAATCTTGCTGAAGAAGAAGCATCTTTCGCTTATCACACGTGTTTTCACAACCAGAGTTTTCGATCAATGGATTGTACATCTAAAATAATACGTAAGTTATATGATAGAAAATTTACGTGTGGGCAAACAAAAACACAAGCGTTAATTTTAAATATTTTGGCTCCATTTGCAATCAAGCAATTCAAACTGTTCAACTTTTTTAAATATTAACCGATTTAAATATGCCAACCCAACTTTTTACAATCCATCGAAGAAATATAAGAAATAAAATAGCAGTTAAAATAGAATGGAAGGATATATCAAGAGGAATACAACAAGGAGATGTACCCTCTCACCTCTGCTTTTCAATATATATATATATATATATGAAGAAGATATTAATATATGAAGGATATGAAGAAGAAAAAGACATAGACTCTAAAATATCAAACTTTGTCCAAGTAAATGGAATAATGAGTGATATATTTAAGCCATCCCTAGTACAAAAACATACTAGAATCACACCATATAATGTATTGTCAAAAACAACTCTACTATACGGAAGCGAAATATGGACCATAAAAAGGAAAGATGAAAAACTAATTCAAACAGCAGAAATGAAATTACTCAGAAAAACAGCTGGATATACCAAGT